>NW_028277125.1:48187651-48339166 GCF_059951505.1 Python bivittatus | reverse complement strand
AATGGAACTCGTTGTTAAACTGGGAACTACCAGTACTTCAAAACCATGGATAAGAGGGGCCTAGGCATACCTCTGGTCCCTCTGAGCATTATTTCATTGTTCAGAATGGTGGAATGAATCCTGCAACATTAAGAACTTGAGGATGACATACAAGAGGTGCCATAAAAGTTGTATTTACTCAAATCTATGTGCAGGTAGATAAAATTCTATGGCTTGCTCTGATGAACAACCTTTGGTATGTATGATGCAACAGCAGCACAGTCCTTTCCTGAGCTGTCTTGTGACACTCTTGAATCTAAAGGATATTCTGTGCAATATATAAATTGATTTATTAGTTGCATTTCAAAGTGTCTAATCTTATCTTAGTGCATGGAGTTATGGTCTGCTTTAAGCAGCATTCTACTTAATGATAACCAACACATTTATAATTTTGGCAGCTATGATTTAACTGCAGTTCAAAGAGAACAGAAGATTAAGTAAGGCAAACTATATTATTGCTTGCATAAATGCATCCATTCTATAACCACGGTAGCTTAGTGAAGCAGTGACTGACTGTCATTATCAAAGTCAATGGAGATGTATGTTGAGAAGTGTTATCTAAAAGAACTACATTTTCCTCCTATTTTATGCATAAAGTGATAATGGAGAATGAGGAAATAAATAATGATTGGGGAGTTATGCTACACATTATACTGCAAAAATCATGCATAGAATATTTTCAATGGTTTGTATGTATTTATCTCTCTTCTTGGCATAGTCCAATAAAATGTGTTCTTTTTATAATGTTCTCTGTGACTACACTTAGTGGTGTCCTTGCTGCAGGAAAGGGAAAAAGAAAAATGAAAATAGGACCTGGGTCTTAATGACATCATCAATAATTGTCTCACAAGCTAATATGTGTGTTGCCACCTAACAAGAACCTATAGAGTCCAAGATCTCTTCAAGATAATATGCCTTCCAAACAGCCTCAAAATACAACTGTCTTGCATTTCTTTAATTGCTATCACAGCGATGGAAAAGAAATTAGGAAATGCCCTCTCCCTTCACAGTTGCTGCAAGCAGTTAATTTGGCAGCCCTTCTCATAGGACACAGTGAGAGAGATGGTGGTATCATTTGGGCTTTCCTGAGCAGATATGGGAATGATACAATGCTAAGAACTAATGTAATTGCAATTATCAACATGAATGCATTCCCCAAGATAAATTATCTGTTTCCAGTGGCGCCAATTCCAGTTCCAGAAAAAATGTTACATGAATGGCAAGAAACAATAAAAGCAAATTTATGTGGAGCAGAAAAAAAACTGAAGTCAAACTGAAAAATTTATAAGATTCAAAAGATAAAGGCGGCCTTGCTCTTTCAAATTTCAAACTGCGTTACAGAACAAGCTGTTTGTCATGGTTAACAGAGCAGATTATATCCCAAACAGTAGAACGTCAATACTGGAAGGAGCTGGCCCAGCTAACAGGCTTCACAGATACTTATGGTGCAGGGACACAAAAGTGGATGAAAACCTAAAAGGATACATTATAAGACACAGCTTGATAAAAGTATGGATATCCATGAGGAAAATAATAAGCCCAACAATTACACCATTAGCCTCTCCCCTAAATACGTTTCATGCTGAAGACAATTACAATAAGAAAAGTGTACAGGTAGTCCTCACTTACCAATGATAATTGGGACCAGGAACTCCATTGCTAAGCAATGTGGTTGTAAGGCACAATGTCACATGACCATGACAACTTATGATGGAAGTTCTGGCAGTCCCAGTTGCCATTGCTAGGCGAATCCCACATGGTTACAGCATTCTGCAGTCACATGATTACCATTTGTGACCTCCTGCCAGTTTCCCCATTGACTTTGCTTGTTGGAAGCCAGCACTGAAGGTTGCAAATGATGATCACATGACCATCAGATGCTGCAATGTCTTAATTGCTAGCCAGTTGCCAAGCACCCAAATTGCGATCACGTGACTATAGGGATGCTGTGATGGCCACAGCTAAAAGGGCCTGTTGTAAATACCTCTCGTTCAGTGCCATTATAACTTCAAACAGTCACTGAACAAGTGGACATTAAATGAGGACTAACTATAATTGCATATGCAAAAATTGGTCTACCCAGACTCCATGAATAGTTTAAAGATGCAGCAAGAATTATTCACCGAAGTCTGGAACATACCATGGCTAATGTATTTACAGATTGCTGGAAGAATAAAATCCAACCTCAAAAATGAGGGAGGGACATTAAACAAAATGACAGAATTTGATATGCTTATACAGAATCAAGACCACCTATTAGGACATAGATATAAACTCCTACTTAGATATGATACGGAGAACAAATAAAAATATGTATGATAAATTGGATGCAAAACATCGAAGATACAATCTCAATACAACAATAGGAAGAACTGTGGAACAAATGTATAAAATTCACTCCTAGCTATGGTTTTAGAGTGAACTGGTATAAAATGTTTTACAGACAGCATACAACTCTATCAATAATTGCCAAAATAGATAAATCATACAGTAATAAATGATGTAAATACCACGAAACAGAATGAACATTCTACCATATGTGGTGGACATGTAAAAATTCCCAAGTCTTAACATAACATAACATAACATAACATAACATAACATAACATAACATAACATAACATAACATAACAACATAACATAACATAACATAACATAACATAACATAACATAACATAACATAACAGTATTCAGAGAATTTTAGGGATCAAATTCAAAATGAAACCATAATTTTTTATTAGGTATAATTCCAGAACACATCAATAAAGTATACCATAATTTATTAAGGTAATACATTCTTAATTTATTATCTTAATTTAAGATATATGCTTACAGCTGTGAGGATAAACTATGTACAACACTGGAAAAAAGACACAGTACCAACAATATCGGACTGGGAGCTGAAAGTTGGAGAATTTATTTATTTATTTGTTTGTTTGTTTATTTATTTATACAATTTCTATAGCCACCCATCTCAATCCAAATGACTCTTATACAGCAATGGCAAAACTAACAGTGTATATATGAATATAAAACAGAAATTTAACTACATTTAAGCAAGAAAGTAATATTAATATTACACAGCAAGATAAATACAAAGATTTAGAGTATGGTTTCACAGGTATTGCAAATCAGTTGGAATACAAAGAAGGGGGAAGTCAGAAATTAAATATTTACCTATATTATTTTAGGGAGGTCTTTTTTCTTTGTTTCTTTCTCTTCTTTTTTAACATTTATAAACAATAATACAGTGGAGATTTTGGCATTAAACTCAAAATTTATACTTCTTTTTTATATCATAAAAATATCTTAATACACTCCGCTTGGGACCTTTACTAATATTATATTGAGTAATAACTGCATACATTCAGCAATTATCCGTTTATTCATAGATATCTTTTTTGAAAATACACATTTATTTTAAATAAATAAAAAGATTATAATAAGACTAACTTTATAATAAAACAATCACAGAGTACTGTTGATATACTTCTTAAAAGAGGGAAATGAATATATATATATATATATATGTATGTATGTATGTATGTATGTATATATGTATATATACGTGTGTGTGTATGTGTGTATCTGTATACACTGTATTATCATTAAATAAAGTTTAATAAGATTAGTTAAATAAATAAAGTTAAATAAAGATTATAATAAGACTAACTTTATAATAAAACAATCACAGAGTACTGTTGATATACTTCTTAAAAGAGGGAAATGAATATATATATATATATATATGTATGTATATATATATGTATTTATATATATATGTATATATGTATGTATGTAAGTATGTATATATACGTGTGTGTGTATGTGTGTATCTGTATACACTGTATTATCATTAAATAAAGTTTAATAAGATTAGTTAAATAAATAAAGTTAAATAAAGATTATAATAAGACTAACTTTATAATAAAACAATCACAGAGTACTGTTGATATACTTCTTAAAAGAGGGAAATGAATATATATATATATATATGTATGTATGTATGTATGTATGTATGTATATATGTATATATGTATATATACGTGTGTGTGTATGTGTGTATCTGTATACACTGTATTATCATTAAATAAAGTTTTTTAACTGGAAAAAAATGAGAGGGGGATCCCAAGTCTGAAACAGAACAGCTGATGTAATCAGTTGTCTTAGTTGATAATAACGAACTGGGACTTTCACTGCAGCAGTTCTTGGCTTCAGGAGTTAATTGCCCTTGATGAAATTGCTACAGTGTGTCACTATCAGTTATTCATCAGAGAGTAATGCATACTGATTTATATCACAAGATGATTGCAAAACATCTGTCATTTCTTCTTGAAATCACTGTCAACTTCAGCATTTCTGGCAATCTATTTAACTGTATAAAGCAGAAATTATCAGACATTTCTAGTCCTTGGGCAACATTGTATAATTTTGTATGATGATATCAAGCAAATGAAATGAATTAAAATGTCAACATCTTCCAAGATCATAGAATCTCACAGAGATCTCACATAAAATTACCAACATCTTATGAGATTTCATATAAGAATGCCAAGTCTTGAGATTTCAAGGTTTAGTGACCCTGTAAGATTCTGGCAATCTTTAAAATTTTCTTTGGGAAGTATGTCATCTCCCTGGCCCTACAAATGTCAAAATGCCAACCCTTGGTTTACAGCATGAACTTTGCGGTATGGATGGCGTTCACATGAAAATCCAGTAGAGTATCCTGATAAACTGATTTCAATCACAGTCCTACACCACGAAAAGCATTCTGTACTTTGAGATCTTGTTTATTTATGAAGTACATCATGACTGAGGAAGAACAAACAAATGAGCAGGTACACTTCCTCCCAGTACAGTTAATGAATGCAAAGACTTTGAATAATTTAGTTTAATTATTCATTGAATGTATCTATTTGCAACAATACTAGAAATTCAGTTATGCAGAATCTTCACATCTAAGCATTCAATCTTAATTGGTTGCTATTTTGAAAGATCAATTTCTCAATATGTTTAGAAATAAATGTCTCATATTTGGTAGTGGAATAGGTTGCCAATGTTGTAAAATCCCTTCTATTTATTTCACTTTCAACACTGTCATTGGATAAGAATAAATGAGAATTAATATATGGCAAAGCTCTGAAATAACAAATTATCATGAGATTCATTGGACTTAGAATTTGTGTTGTTTTATAGGCTAGCAAATCAGTATATTTATATATTTTTTTAATTAGGGTCTATATTTTATTCCACGAATTGACCTAGCTTTGATTCATACAGGAAAAGAAAAAGTTGAGAGTGAAATATCTGTCTAACCAATATGATAGAATTCCATCCATAGAAATATTTCTTTCTTATAGTTAGGCAGGGCATGCTTTCCTGTATTGTTATCTCCAGCATGGCTGTGAATTTCTAATGAAAATCAAGTGTCAAGCACTATTACAATAATATATTGGAATAACTTGTTTAATATCAGAAGACTTAGCAGAACAGATGAATAGCTTCAGCAAGATAACCATGGGATAGAAATTCAATTAAAATCTGCAAGAGGCAGAGAAGTGGTAGTTATTGTTCAACATGCACCAGAGGGCCTTCCCCGAAATACAGCTATTAGTGTTGCTGGTTGAGAAATTCTGTTTTCCTTTATGGCAAGGGATATTGCTGTTATCTTATTTAAAAAGTTAAATTAAAGAAGGGGAAAAATAGCGTATCAGCCAAAATAACATTAAAAAGTCAAAGGCTAGTTATTTTATACAATGATGGATTAAATCCATTCCACCAAGGAAATTAAGGAAGTGCCACAATAATTGCAAAAGGGAAGAACCAGCTGTCTTTGAATGTTGATAGTATGCCTATTGCTGACATTGTTGTACATTGTTCAGTCATTACAAATCAAGCTTCCACATATGCTGGTTCTCTTATTTAAAAGGAAGGGAAGGTGCTATCTTCCCTTTTTGTAAAAGAATTTAAGCCATTTTGGGATTCTATCTTGGTTGAAAAGGAGGCTAGATGTGATCGCTAACAAACCATGCAGAATTCATGGTAGATTACTGTGAATAAATGTTTTCTTATAAAAAGAGTATGACCCAAACACTCTTACTCAGAAGTAAATCCAGTTTCAGCAGGCTCTGCATTCAGTTAAATGGATATTTAAATTTCTATCTGACTCAGCAGTGAAACTGAAGAACAAAGTTTGGCATTAGCATACTGTATGCTAAAGTTTCACCTAATGGCAATCCAAATAAAGAGAAAGGACATAAAGCCATTGATGCGTGTCAAAGATAATGGAAAGTAGCCAATCCATTTCCAGATTGAATAAAATCTTGCCAATTCCCACAACTATGAAATACGCACAAGTTGGCTGACAGTGCCAGTTCCTAGATAATATTCCAGTAGACATCTCCAGACAAAGACTATATCACCAGTGTGGTTTCAAGCTCAGGTCAAAAGCAAAACAAAAGCCAAATTAATGAGATATGAAACATTTTTTTCTTCATAAATGAAGATGACATTCACATATTGCTGCTTTTTAGTGGGTAGACTGAATCCAGATGTATTATAATGCCCATCTTCCCAGGTTTTCAGGCCTGTGATGAATCCCTTCCATCTGTAGAGGAATCTCATTGCGAGTAGTTGTTGAGGGGATTTCTCAGCCCATATGGGTACTTAGCTATTTGTTGGTGATTGATTGCTGGTGAGGTGATCTTCTGGTCTTTTGTCTCTTTTGAATAATATGTAGATGCTGTTTATCTCTAGAAGATCACCACACCAGCAATCAATCACGAGCAATCATCACCCAGATAAGCAAAGGTTACCATCAGCCACACAATCAAGCAGTAAGCATATGCTAATCAAAGAACTACCAGAGGAGCAAAACAAAACCCCCAACCCCACCAGCCTGGCAAGGCAGGCCACAGCACATAAACAGAGAGCAAACCCCATCCCATTTTAGCACTGAAGATGTTACCTAGCTGGGTAATGAAATGTTTGCAAGAAAACAACCAAGCTCAGAGAACCCCAAGTATTCCACAGTTCAACCCTGAGCTACACATATTCACCTCTGTTGATACTTAGCTATTTGCCAGAGAATACTACAAACAGAAACATTGTGCTTATGTCCTTAGGTAGATGCACAGGGAGTAAATGAAAATAATGGAAGCTGCTTTTGAGGAAGTCATTCAGTTGCTGCATCTAGTTCTGTATTGCCTACATACTGATGCAAGAGCTCCTCTGTGTTTCAGAGATGGTCCTGTTAAAAATGCAGGCAGATTTGAATGTGCTGCTCATTAAAAATTGGAATTGTTACTGGCCCAGGTTTTCATGGATTATTCTGTTTGTGAATTAAAAAAAAAGCCAAAATATCATATTTGTTTGTCATTTGCAAATATACACTGTATATGTATTTCAGGTAGCCCTTGTTTAACAACTGCCTCATTTAGCAACCATTCACAGTTACGACAGTGATGAAAAAGTAACTTTGTGACTAGTCCTCGCATTTACAACTTTTGCAGGTTTGTAAAGCAAAGGAAAAAGCAGAGACATCACCTTGCCAATAAAGATCCGCATAGTCAAAGCTATGGTTTTTCCAATAGTAATGTATGGCTGTGAGAGCTGGACCATAAAGAAGGCTGAGTGCCAAAGAATTTATGCCTTTTGACTGTGGTGTTGGAGAAGACTCTTACAAGTCCCCTGGACTTCTAGGAGGTCAAACCAGTCAATCTTAAAGGAAATCAACCCTGATTGCTCATTGGAAGGATTGATAATGAAGCTCAAGCTTAGATACTTTGGTCACCTAATACGAAGAGAGGACTCTTTGGAAAAGACCCTGATGCTGGGAAAGATTGAAGGCAAAAGGAGAAGAGGACGGCAGAGGATGAGATGGTTAGATAGCAACACTGAAGCAATGAGCATGAAACTGAGCAACTCAGGGAGGCAGTGAAGGACAGAAAGGCCTGGCGCGATATGGTTCATGGGGTCACCAACAGTTGGACACGACTTAACAACTGAACAACAACAACAAAAGCAAAGGAAAGCTTAAGTAAGATCATAAGCATGGTTGCAGTTTCACTTAGTGAATGCTGTTTAATGACCAAGTTGCTGGTCCCAATTGTGGTCACTAAATGAGGACTACCTGTACAACTTTTTCTGCTACATACTTTAAAAATGTAATTACTCCTAATACTATTTCTAAGATGATGCCTGTTATAAACACTTAAGCCTAACCAACAGTATTTTGGTTCAAAATCACCATGGTTATTCAATGAATATTAATTAGTCTACTAATGAATTGGCAGATGATTGAGATTTTGTAAATGGATGACTGTTTTACTTTACGGGAAAAAATGTCATTGCATTATATATTGCCAAAACCATGTGATATAAAAAACCCTTCTATCTATAAATTATTAGCCCTGCTATCATATAGCAAAGTTCGCTCTTGATTATAAATAGGAACAAATGCATTAATATAAATCCCATCAGTGTCACCAGTTTTCATCTATTAATTCCATCTATTTTAAGAGTTTTTAAAACACACGTTGGAAACTTTGTATCCATTTAATGTTCACAACTTTCCCAATTATGAACAATGTTATCTATGCAACTTTATCTATGCAACATAGATAACAATGTTATCTATGCAACTAATATATGCTAGTGCAGGAGATATTTTTAAAGTATAATTGCTAAGGAACTCAAGCTGCTTTAAGGACATGAACTGAAGCTCTAAATATAATCCAATCCATTTGAGGTTGCTCTAGAAATAGTCCAGTTTGTCTTAATCACTGGATATGAGACCTCCCCAACATGGGTGCCCTCTAGAAGATCAGACTTCAGTTCCCAGCATTCTCAAGGATTGTGCTAGCTGGGGAGTCTGCTTTTGGTGTGGCTGGAGAACTGATGCCCACACTTTGCGGGAGACATTGTGGCTGAAAAGCAGCTAGATACAGGATCCAGTCTGCCTATAACTCTTTCTGGATAAAAGAGAGATCTTGAGATTACCCTCATGCATTTGTCCAAACCTCATATTTTTATTCACCTTGGAATTTAATGTTTTTTCTTACTGTTTTATTAAGATTGAAAAATCTTCAGAGCTACAAGTTGGACATTTAATGGGTGAGTCCTCTTCAATCCATTTAAAAAGAAAGAAAATTACGTTTCCAGTTTTGTAAGCTTTTTTTTTTTTTTTTGGTAATATATAACAAAAGGGGAATTATAGTATTGTTCTTTGGAAAGTTTTTACACACTAAGAATTTGGATGAAATTGATTTAAAGAAAAACTTGGAAGTTAATTAAAAGGTTCCTCTCATGTGAGAAAGCCCCTTATGTTGACATTTTGACCTCATAACAAAGCCCTGAATGTTAATCACTAGAGAGCATCAGATGACCACCTTAAAGGAAACATTTTATAAAATGGCTCAAGAAATCCTAGGAAGATTTACCTCTATACTGAAACCAGAAGTTGCTACTGAAGAGAATCAAGTTCTTTGGAAAATAACTGAAATGGATTTTAAGGTGGATTTAAAAATTATAACCTATAAGATGGAAATATTAGATTTACAAATGGAATTGGATAATCATTTGACATTGTTAAAATATATATAAATAATATACCAAAAGAGGGATGTGGATTACCCATTGAAAATTGGAATATAAGAGATTTATAGGAGTGGCTATATTGAAAATACATATGGACTTTGATAAAGATGATATGGATTTCAAGAGAAGAGACAAGAATAATAGAAGACAGATATTAGAACTTTATATACTGGATTCAAAGATTGATGGGAGTAAGAAGAAAAAATATATAATTGGTTTATTTGATTATGGTTAAGTAATGGGTTGTTATTTTTGATGATGCTTAATGGTTACTTTGACTGGATAACGCTTTTTTGGAATGTCCATGTGGGTGTAATGGATTAGTTTATAATATCTATGTAACTATTTTTGCTATACGAATAAGGGGTTATTATTCTGGTAATGTTTAATAGCTTTTTTTGGGTTTAATTTTTTTTTGTAATGTTTAATTTTTTATTGGGGTTAATATGGGTTGCTATCTCGGGTGATGATTAGTGGTTAATTTTTTTATTCATTTGTAATGTTTAATTGTCAGTTGGGTGGAGATTTTGATTATTAAGAGGCAGATCAGGGGGATTATGTTTAAATGGAAAGGGGGACTAAATGCTTATGTTGCTCGTTATGTCTGTTAATCTTTATACCTTTTGTTGATTAGAACAAGAGCTGAGGATTTAGAGATGGTTTTATAGAAAATGAAGTATAGAATGAAGATATATTTTGTAGTATTTTAAGAGACAATGATAAGTTGTTATTATTGTGTATACTTGCTGGGGATGAAGGGGGAAGTTTCTTCTTACTACTTTTTCGGGGGGATTTTTTCTTTTTCTTTTTCTTTGCACTGTCTTATATTTTTTAAAAAACCTATTTTTGTATTAGATTTTTGTATTAGTTTTATCTGTTTATATAATCTTCAACAAAAACTATTTTTTAAAAAAGAATTGTGCTCACTAAGAATTTGAGGAGTTGAAGTCCACAAAACTGGAGGGCACCCAGATTGGGAAAAATTGCTGCATAATATGGGGGAGGAGGAAACCAAATCTTCCTTCTTATTATCACATACCATGGGAAAAGCACAAATAGCATAACTTTAGTTTTTCAACAGAATGGAATAAAATTTGCTAGCAAGCTAAAGATGATGAGGCCTGGAAAATCAAACAAAGGTTTAGAGCTAAAGTCCTATTAAAATATTTTTGTTTTATTTTAAAAAACCGTGCCTGTAACTTGGTTGTTTTAACACAGACTGTGATATATTTGTAGAAATAATAGGCTCTCAGTGACTACTCTCATTCCAATTTAGACATGGCACAAGAGGAATTGTGCAAAAGGATAGGATTTTATTTTTTTTAGATTTATCCCTTTATTATTTTTATAAATAACTCAAGGCAGCAGCATACCTAATACTTCTTCCTCCTCCTATTTTCCCCACAATAACAACCCTGTGAGGTGAGTTGGGCTGAGAGAGAGTGACTGGCTCAAAGTCATCCAGCTGGCTTTCATGCTCATAAATGTAATGTTCTCTCCTGAATGCAGTTCAGTAATTTCTGGGTTTCAGCCAAAGTACAAAGTAGCATTACTGGTGTTTTCTACAAAATAAACGAATTGCCATTCAGCAAGATTAGCTAACAAATGCATTTCAGAAATGTTCAGGCTGAGATACTAGACATCAATAAAATGACTCTGAGCAAAGGTATAACTAAGGATCCCCACCATCAGTCTCGCCACCTGTCCAAGAAACTGCAATTGAGAAGAAGGTGGTTTTATACTTATTTGATTGCAAAGAATGTTTGTATTGCTTGTACAATGGGCTAGTTTTGGGTTGGGTGTAATTACACACCATAATCTGTAATAGAACAAGTCTTACTTTGGGGTTTGTATGAAATATATATTCAGATCCATCATAATAAGATTGCCTATATGTTTATCCATTATCTCCTATTAAGAGTCACTTAAAAGCTGTCAGTGTTACCTCATTGTCTAAACATGGTCAGTAGTTACACAAGTAATGAACAATATAGCAATGTTTGATTCTCATCTTTCCCACATCTCCTCTCATCTAACAGCTTCACCATAGCCTAGAACGAAAGAGAGACCTTGATCTCTTTATTTCTATCATGTCTGTATTATTCCTTCAATCCCCAAACATTGATGGAAAGGATTAGATAAAAAGATTGCTAAAATAAAATGGATTCCAAGCCAATTACCAGAACATAATCTTACTGAGATGGGTATGCTAAGAATAATTACCACAGCAAGATGACTCCCTGTTCTAGACACATTACAGAATACTATGTAATTAAATATAGCAACCAGCTCTCATTTATCTGGCAAGACATTCACGTTTAAAGGTTCACCTGCACAAGTTAGCCAAAGGCAGCATTTTTTATAAGTTTATGCTATCCCTTCAAAGCTGGAGAAATATCAAAATAAAAAACAAAAATAAATGAATTGTCACAAAGTGGAGCAAAATAGCTCCTAAATTATGCACCTTTTAAAATAAGATTCCCAAATCAGACTATCAGCCGGATATATATATATATATATATATATATATATATATATATATATATATATATCCCCCAACTATACTGTTTGAGAAATAAACAATGAATAGACATAGGCAGAAAAAATAGTAGTATGACACATCTATACATGTAAGTGCTAATTGGATCGCACCTCAAGTACTGTGCCAAGTTTAAAACAATTTGAGCAGGTGCAGAGAAGGACAACAGATGATCAGAGGACTGGAAAATTAAGTCCTGTGAGACAAGATTGAAGGAACATGTATGTTTAGCCTTGAGAAGCCTGAAGGGGGATGGCTCATTTTCTATCACCCTCCTAACAGCAGGAGCTCTTTAACAATACAGTCAATTTCAAAAAGATTTTTTTAATTAGAAATTCTCAAGTAAAAGCTGGACAGATGTTTAATTTGGATTCCTGCACTGAGCAACTGTTTAGTATTGGTTCAGGGCAGCTGCTGTACATGTTAACATATATTCCTCTTAACTGCATTGTTATATATTCACTAACACAACCAGTTATTCTACAAGTAGTTTCCTCAAGGTGGGGATGGCGTTCAGAATGTAATACAAATATGAGACATAGCTTTCTCAAGTCAAATGAGACAAAGTTAATCTGAAACTTATGTTTAATGCCATTTTATTTTTTTATCATTTAGTCTACAACATTTCTTTTGGGTTTCTCAATAAAATAAAGTATCTTCCAACATAGCTAAAAAAAAAAAGATTTTTTTTTTAAATACAGAAATAAAAGCAAAACTACATTCAGGTTGACAATATTCAAAAATACATTCATATCAATTATAACAGCAGCAGAACCATCAATAGGTAACAGCATTCAAAAGATTGTAATAGTCTTTCCCAGTGCTTAAGTTTAATAGCTGATAGGATAACTCTTGTGTGTCTCCTCAAAAGTAACTCCAACTGAGGTCAGTGGTTCTTGTTAAGGATGTCTGTCTAGACTTGCAAGCGTGTAAATGTTTATGAGGGATAACACACCTCACAATACTGCAAACTCAGGTTTTTCATTAACACATTGTAGGTTCCAGAATTGTAAAGCACTTTAGACTCAATGGGGAAAAATGTTTCAGACTTTTGTAGCGCCTATTAGCAAGTCCTTAAGGCAGTGTTGTCCAAACGTGGCCATTTTAAGATGAGTGGACTTCAACTCATGGCTGGCTGGGGAATTCTGGGAGTTGAAGTCCACTCATCTTAAAGTGGCCAAGTTTGGACAACACTGCCTTAAGCCATAGGTACCTGTTCCTAAAATCACACTGCAGTTCCAGAAAAGGCAGCTGTACAATCTCAGGAACAGATGCAGCTGCTTTAAGAAGTTGCCAGCAAGTGCTGCATGAGCATGCTCATAGGCAACATGGCACACAACTCTACTAGGTATTACATGTAGCTCCTCAGAAAACGTTTTAGAACATATTTTCAATTAATTTTTCCTAACAAAGATTATGTAGTTCCTATGATCAAAACTACAATATTTCTTTTTGTTTATTTTATATCCTTAAAAATATTAAGCTAAAATGAAATGGGGTTATTAATCCCCCCAAAAGTGAGTTAATACAGTAAATATTTACACCGAAATTTGTTCAAGGTGTATCAACCTGACATGTCAGAATTTATCAGCTCCCAGTATTTTATGGAAGTGAGAATGGAACTGTTAGCAAAAAGTGTTTGATTGTCCTTCATCACCAAATATCAGACATCTCTGTTATTTATCAGTAGCATCCTAACCTCTGAAAAAGTACCAGTGAAGAAAAAGGTACATGGAGATTATTGCATGTTACAAAGTATCTCTTAGACATTTCAAGCACCTCATTGCACATAAAGGATGGTAAACCATAAGAGCATTTAAGACTATGTTGTTGCTATTTTTGCTAACTATTTTAAGTCAAGACTAGACATAATATAATCATTAAGAAAATATGAACATATATATGGAAACCACAAAGTTCTCTACAATATAACAACTTGACTAAATGCTTATTCAAGAGTTCTTTGTTCATCCTTCAGAGATATGCACACCATTGCCATCCTTTTGTTCACTCATTTGAGGCTGAATATTTCACTACTTCTAGGCAAGAGAAGAGCTCTCAAGTGAAGCAGAAAGAAATTACCCTGATGATGGATGTGTTGGCATCGTCTAGAAACTAAGGGAAGATATTCATTTCTTATGTTGCTCATCCTTCATAAATTGCAGGTCATCCTTCAGCCTTTAATTCTCTAAATTCCTACTTAGAATTATGCCAAAGGTGATGCAAATTAAGAGGTCATTACTATTTCATAAATTAGTCTTTTAAGCAACACTCTATAAATTAATTATTTAAACAAGGCAATTTGGGGCCATGGCTGTATTAAGCTAATAGCTTGATGTATGTGTATGTGTCTTAGACACCTGTTTTCCCTTCAGACTCTATACAGTTTATTTTAGATATGAGGAATCCACATGGCGAGAACATCTGAACATTTTGGAGCATTCTTCACTCTTTAGAACATACACTAGTGAAGTTTGGGAGTTACAAAAGGTAGAGGGGAAAAATCCATTCCACTGGTCACTTTTGGATACAATCCAGAATGCTTCTTATAACAGACAACCATATGATTTCAGATACGAAATGTGGAGGTTCTTCTTTTAATGCCTTAGGAAGAACAAAGCATCTCAAAGACACTGTGTTCCCCAGAATAAATGGAAACGAGGTACTTTTTATTTAGAATTCCACAGTAAACATAATGAATTTTTCATCCAGAAACTAAGAACATGAAAATCATTTATGTACCCTTTATAATATATAATTGTGACACTTGATTCACTTAATTTTTGCTAATATTGTTGTAATAACTTGAAGATCACTTCATTCACTGTAGATTTTTCTGACATCAGAATGCTGAATACACACATAGACTACCCTACTAAACTGAATCAGCCTTTTGTAAAATAGTATAAGATCAGTCCTAAAG
The DNA here is from genome assembly GCF_059951505.1 of Python bivittatus. Taxonomy (NCBI): domain Eukaryota; kingdom Metazoa; phylum Chordata; class Lepidosauria; order Squamata; family Pythonidae; genus Python; species Python bivittatus. Next base: position 48,324,068 of record NW_028277125.1, on the reverse strand, counting down.
ACTGCCTATCTTTAATTCTTTTCTTATTCTTGTTCATTGTATATATTAGAACTCTGGGCTCATGATATATATGAAAGTTGTGCAAAAACTTAAGGATCTTTTTCCCCAAAAATATTCTTGGCTGATGGATAAAAACAAAAATGCCCCCAAATTGATGGATGGGAAAAACTGTTAAGAATAGATAAGTAGACTGAGTCAGTTTGGTTTGCCTTAATTTTATGGATGATGTGGCTATAGAAGTATTTAACTGTTGCTTCATCCTACATTATATAAAAAGCACTGCAGTTGCTCCAAGCTGTAGGCATGGAGCATCTGAAGCCCTTTCCACTCAAACGTCTTCAGGTACTACCAAGATTTAAAAACAATTTGAGGATGATCTTTCTCCACTATCATTATCATCCTGAGTTGTGACTTGTTTTGTCTTGACCGGTTGAGAGATGCCAACAAAGTTTAGATCTTTCCAGAACTGAATTTCCATGTAATTCTTTGTCCTCTGCCTTTACGTTGTACTTCCTGCTAGCTGAGAAGTGTTTGAAGTTCTAGCTTTTTGTAAGAAAGTCCTTCAAAATGACTTGGGAAGTACACAAGGACAAAGTGTGTTTCTGCATAGCAAACTTCCTTCTGCAGAAATGAAATAAAAAATCAAGACTCTGAATTCTGGATCATTTTTATTGAAATTTTATTTTTATTTATTTACTTATATTTCAAATTTAGATACCGCCCATCTCACAAAAAGTGACTCTGGGTGATTCACAATAAAACAGCAATAAATATTAAAATACAGTAAAACAATATAAAATAGAATAAAAATAGAATAAAAACCAAACACATACACAAATAATATCTTCCACGATGTTGATGGTCAGTAAGATGTTAACATATGGGAGCATCTTCAGGGTTTTAGCCACCTCCAGGGTTGGTTGCCCTTTTTTTCGCCCCATGCCAGTTGGCAGAGTCAGGTCTTGACTGCTTTCTGGAAGGACAAGAGAGTTGGGGCCTGCCTCACCACTTGGGGGAGAGTATTCCATAGGGAGGGGCCATGGCAGAGAAGGCTCTCTTTCTGGATCCCACCAGTCAACATTTTTTCATCGACAGGGTCCACAGAATACCCTCTCTGCCTGACAGGGTAGGACGGGTGGATATAATGAGGATGAGATGGTCCCTCAGGTAACCCAGTCCCATGCCATGTAGGGCTTTAAAGGTGATAACCAACACCTTGAATTGGACCTGGAAGCAAACTGGCACCCAATGCAGCTCACATAGCAAAGGTGTAACAAGTGCCATCCTTGGGGCACCTAAAATTACCCACATGGCTGCATTTTGAACCAGCTGAAGCTTCCAGATACTTTTCAAGGGTAGCCCCATGTACAGCACATTGCACTAGTCTATATGGGAGATGACTAGGGCCTGAGTGACTGACTGGAGGGACTCCCGATCCAGAAAAGGGGATAACTGCTGCACAACACATAGTTGAGCAAAGGTCCTCCTGGCCAAGACTGCCACCTGCCCTTCAAGCAGGAGTCATGAGTCCAGGAGGACCCCCAGGTTATGCACCGGGTCTGTTTGGGGTAATGCAACCCCATCCAGAACCAAAGATGGTAAACTTCCAGATACAGAGGAGCCCCCAACCCACAACCACTCCATCTTACCAGGGTTCAGCTGAAGCCTGTTATTCCAGACCCCCACAGCCTCCAGGCACCACGAAAGGGTAGCCACAGCATTACTCAAATCACCTGGGATGGAGATATATAATGGGGTATCATTAGCATATTGATGATACCTCATCCCATGGTGGCAGATGATCTCACCCAGCCGTTTCATGTAGATGTTAAAAAGGAGCGGGGAGAGTACTGAACCCTGTGGCACCCCACAAAGGAGGGGCCGCAGGCTGGACCTCTCACTCCCTATCAACACTGATTGGGACCAGCCTTGGAGGAAGGAGATGAACCAGCATAAAATTGTGCCACCCACCCCCAACTCCCCAAGCCAACCCAAAAGGTCGATGGTATCGAAAGCCACAGAGAGGTCAAGAAGAGCAAGGATGGATGCACTACCCCCATCCCATTCCCGCCGGAGATCATCCAAGGGTGTGACCAATGCTGTTTCAGTCCCAAATCCGGGACTGAAACCCAACTGAAAAGGGTTCAGATAATCCGTTTCATCCAGGATCCTCTGAAGCTCCAACGCCACCACCTTCTCAACCACCTTCCCTAAAAAGGGAAGGTGTGAGACTGGATGAAAATTGTCCAGTATGGTGGGATCCAGTGATGGTTTCTTGAGGAGGGGGTGCACCAGTGCCTCTTTAAAGGCCGCTGGAAACACTCCCTCTCTCAAGGATGAATTCACCATCTCCTGGACCCACCCACATGTCACCTCCCAAGCTGCCTTACATTGGTGAATGATCTTTACAGATCAAATCTTCTGCACTTCTACTGCTCAGATGAAAAATCCAAACAAGCTTTTCTTTTCTTTTGAGAAACACAGCAAAGCCACCAGAAATCTTTATTTCCTTGACTATCATTTTTTTAATGCCAAATAAATTGGAAACTTTTAAGGAAGACTATGCACCTTAAGAGAGCTGTGCTACTTTTACTTGATTTGATAGGCCATTTTACAAAAAACAAAACAAAACAAAAAAAACCCTAAACAGTTTCTCATCATATTTTATAGAGTTCTTTTCAGTCAATTGTCCCTGGAAATTTCTGAAGATATCTCCAAGTGAATGCTATATTTCCTTCATTGGAACTCCTACCTAATAGAACTTGCAAACAATTTACCCTTTGAGAAATAACTCCACAATTCATTTTATTTTCTTCTGTTATTCCAAAAATCAGCAATACATAAAATCTATGAACAGAGGTGAACAATGCACAGCTGATGGATAATATGCTATCCCCTTGGTGCAAGTTTTTGCAGCCAAAGTTTGGCAGCAAATAATCAGACAGCAATGCCACAATTTCATGTGTTTCTTTGTCAAAAATTAAAATAAAATAAAACAAAGCAAAACAGTGGTGTTGAATCATCAATAAGATAAACCCACTTAGTTTTTTTCAAAAACCTCAAAACCTGAAATAAAAAAGCTTTTAAAAGAGGTAAATGATCCACAAACGATCAAGAGTAACAAGAAACTTTCAGGGTCTTCATAATAAGGTATTTTAAAGACTTAAAGGTTTAATCTTTTTTTTTTATTATTGATCAACCCCTATGGGCATCTCCCTACTTACTTCCTTTTTTTTTTTTTTTTCTTTTCCTCTTTCCCACTAAAGCTGCTTCCTGTCAGGATGATCCTAGCTGATGATGATCATTTTTGGGAATCAATCATACCACAATGCCAAAATAAACTGTAACAGGTTTATCATGTTTGCTTTATCAGACTGCCCTTACTTGCCATCTTGCTAAAAACAATAGATGAAGTTCACAATCATATTTACAATCAAAAGTATTTCTTATTTTCTGTGAACAGGATTGAAAAATCTGGGATGTATTTCAATTCAAAACCCTTCTAGTTAATGAAAAGTTGTAATAAAAGCCTTAAAGCTTACATAATTTTGCCTGTATGGAGAGGAATAGAGAAACTAGATATTTGTTTCTTTAAAAATAATCATACTGTTAGTGTCAAGCAAACCAATTAGAAAAAGCAATACTATCAGAATCTGCAGGAATAGATTTTTGCAAGAATCAAAGAGGAATTTAGTATACAAATTCAACTATAACCAGGAGAAATCAAATACTCTAAGTGTGAGATAGTGTCTTCTGCCCCCCATGCCATGCAGCCTTCCTGCTGTGATCAAAGCAAAAGGTGAGAAACAACAATTAGAATGGGCCCAGTACATAGATTAAAATGCAGCAAGAGATGTCAAGTTAATAACATTCCTTCCTAGCTGAGGTTTAACAAGAGATCTCTTTGATCAAATAAGGAGGGATCCTTTCCCCAAGGAGATTACCATTTCAATCAACAAATATTAAACAAGCAGAAAACCACAACTCAGCAGGGTGCCTAACTACAGAGGGCTCCTTCTCAGAACGCCGGCTAAGTGCATTTTCTGGTAATTCCTGAAGGGTATTCTTTCAAGGAACAATAGCAAGTTTTCTCTATATAAAGGCCCTAAAGGGGAAGGCTCACTGCAGCTGCCCCAGTAGCTGACTCTGTACAGTTCACTCTTGGAAATAAACTTCACTTCTGATTCAAGCAACTGCCTCAGCATTTTATTCCCAGCTCAGAAACGAAACTGGTACGTTTTCTTTCTAACATAAGTACACTAAGTATATAAAGTCAATGCAAGAAGAGGGAGAATGGCAATGAATGTGTGAACGCTGCTCTTTGGTTGCAGCCTTGCCATTGTCCAAGCATAAAGGAAGACTATTTATTGTGTATATTTACCTCATTTCCTGGAACAATTACAAGCCTTGTAAAAGATGATAATAACAGCAAGAAAGTGGGCAAGGATAACATGTTTATCTGTAGTCTTTTATTTTGCATTTAAAGCTTACACATGTTTAGTGCACATGATTATTACATGAAGAGTGTAAGAATCTATGGACATACAGTATCTGCACTTATCATTTAAGCTGCTCCTGTCAGGTTCAGCCCAAGAACCACAATGAGGCCCTCCAGTTCAGTACAGTTCCTTTATTTACTATTACCTATTAGACAGAATCTTGCCAGACTAAACTTATCTACAGCTACTAGAGAATATACTCTGTGAGGCTCTAGGGAGGAGCCAGCCTCATCCTCTTCATTTTCCCACAGTCTTGTTGTAGGCTGAGAAGGTGCTTGTCCTGGAATGTCTCTCCCCCATCCTGACAACCTTGAAGTTCCATTCCAGAATCTTCCCCACTCAGAATATCCATCACACCTCCTATCCTATGCTCATGCTGGCTTGACTCTATGCCAGTTTAAGAAAATCCTGTCTAGTCTGAGACAATTTGGCAACAGCTTGCAAGATATTCAATCCAGATAACATGGCCCTTCCACTGGACAATCCCCCACTTGCTCTGCCCTCCCAACTTTCTGTTCTAGAAAACTACTTGCCAAACATTTTCTTGTCTCTGGGCAGGTCTTCCTGGACATATCTGTCTGTGTGTATACACAGACCCACACATAGATCACAATGTTAAACTGAATCTATGTATACAAAGTTATCTCATTAAAATGCACATACATGCAAGTATAATAAATAGCTTTAAAAAGGTTTTCTTATTGGCTTGTTTTGTTGTTGTTGTTGTTGTTTCCAAATATCTTTTAGGCTACCCTTATCATGAGTGCTGTAATAGCACAATGATTATAGCTCTTGCTTTGCAAATAAAAACCCAAGAAAAATATTATTAAAAAAAAAAAGTTTCCCTCAGTTTCCTATTTTGTCCCTGTGCTTTTTTTTTTTTTTTTTTAAATAGTCCAGCAGTGCATACTTTCATCATTTTTTTCCCAGTGACTCCAGGTAAAATAACTCCACCCTCAGTTCCGAAATACACCAAATACAGCCCATGGGTCATTTGGAAACTGGAAGTGAAACCTTTCCATGTCATGTGGTTGAAGAAATGTTGAAACTGTGCATCACTAGGCTTAAAAAAAAAAACTTATGGGGAAAAGTAGGAAACTCAGAGAAAAAATAAATTCACACAGCAAGATACAGGTGGTCCTTTCTTAATATCCACTCATTCAATGACCATTTGAAATTACAAGTGCTGAATGAGGGGGACTTATGACCAGTCCTCATAGTTGTGGTTGTTACAGCATCCCTATAGTCATGTGAACACAATTCGAGTGCTTGGTGACCAACTTGCAATTACATTGTAGTGTCTTGTGGTCACATGATTGTCATTTGTGACCCTCACTGCCGGCTTCCAACAAGCAAAGCCAACGGGGAAGCTGGTAGGAGGTTGCAAATGGTAATCACATGTCTAGGGGATGCTGCAACCACACGGAATTCGCGTAATGACAACTGAGGCTGCTAAAACTGCTGTCATAAGTTGGTGCAGTCATGTGATTTTGCATCTTACGACCGCATCAGTTTGTGTGATGGAATGTGAGGGTGACCTTGGAAGATGGGTGGAAGAGATGCCACCTAGGAAACAATCAGGTAAAAGAGAAAGGAGCCTGCAACAGGGTAACAGTCAGAGAAAGAAATTTAGGAAGGATCTGCCCTAACTACTCAGGCAGTAAATAGGGAGGGTGGAAGATTTGTACTTTCAGGCTTGTAAGATTCTGTTAATATAGCCTTACAGTAAAGTAGAATTAGCTCATCTAGTCGTGTTTCCTGTCTGGTTTATCAGGAGGGCTGACAGCGACAGAGTTCCTGATTCCAATTACCGTTGGTTAAGTGAGAATTACTTGTACTGATTACTGATGACATCTAAATGGGGCCTGAGATAGCCTCAAAAAGCAGGCATTTAGTTTCAGGCTACCTCCCTTTATTCAATGCTAACGTTGGTACCCTGCTACTTAATTCAATGCTAACATTGGTACCCTGGTGGATTCCAAATTCTATTTGTGTGATGCATTTGCATTATTTTATCAAAATAACCCAGCAGAATGGTCTGAGAAGTACATTAAGAGCCAGATGTAGTTTCTATCCTCAATAAACCTTTCTTTTTATTATTCTGTACATTTACCTTACAAACAAATTATTGTTGTCGTTTAATGACAATTTATGTAGAAGAAAATTCAGGATGATATTTTTCTCAACATACTCTGAAATATTAGTCTTATAAATCGAAACTTTTCAGAGTTGGTTTGATATGCAAACATGTTGTGCATATATAGACAGGTAAGTATGCAGAAGCTTGGTATATATTCATTTTATTGCTGAATATGTTGCTCTGTATTTTACCCCTTTTTCCAGTGTTTTGTTCTTCCTGGGTTTGTCCAGCCTTTTGTTCTTCCTGGGTTTGGTTTCTTGTTATTGCATTGTTTCCTGTTTTGACACTGCATAGTTGCTTGTTAAATCCTGTGCATTTATTTTAGCTTATCCATATATAACAGGTGGATATCGGAATCTGCAAATCCTTGCTTTTAGAAACCACACAATGAAACAGCACATCTTATTCTGTCTACCACTCAGCTTCCACAGATGGAGCCTCTGTTCAAAGCTCCCATCTGTTTGCAACTTCTATATTTTTTGCCCTCCGTATGAGAACATTAAAATGAAATGTAAATGTCTTGGCTTAGGGCATGCCACTGGGAATTATCTCCATCCCCTCACATTAATTGCTATTCAGTTTTGTTATTACATACTTCAACTGGCTTCCGTAAGCCAGCGCCAGATTTTAACATCTAGCCAAACGCTTAGAGTTAGATGAATTACAGTTATACATCTGAGAGAAGTTATTTATTTCAAAGGTACATGCTAGCTAGAGGATTTTAGCAGCTCTTTCTCATTTCTATTCATTTATTATCACAAATTCTTGAAAATATACACACCTTGACTGCCCAGATACTTGTACGCAGTCAAACCTATCCTTGCAAAGGCACCTTATAATTTGCTTTAGAGGAAGCACTTTTCGGAGATCAATGATAATTGACTGATTAAGTATGCCTAATGCTGTTAGAATGTGAACTGATTATGTAATGGTTCTAATTAGTAACTGCCAAAACGTATTCCAATTATTAACCTTTATGAAAGTCATGTGTAATGATAACAGCTCCTATCACAGTCTACTATAGCATTTGTAATGGCTTCTGGTGGGCTGGCCTGAAGATAAAAAAAAAAATGTTTCTCCAGAAAAAGAAGCCTGCAGAGCAACAGAAGTATATGTCTAAAGCTATCAAAATGTGGCTTTGCTGCAGGCATTGATGCTTACGAGAAAAGTTGATATCAGTCAAGTGTGAACAAAGAAAACAGACATTCAATATACAATAAATGCACAAGTGATTCATAGTATTCTTATGTTTTCACTTTTTTAAACCAATGTTTGTATCATTTGGGTATTCACAACCACACACACTATTACAGTGGGAAATATATAATGTCCACCAATTCGACAAATTAGAAAATAACCTGAAGTATGTCAACCTCCAAAAGTAACAGCAACTGAAAGCAGCTAAAGCATTACCAAAGCCACTTACATACTGCCAGAAGAGGAGAAGGGTTTTTCCATGAGGAAAAGAAAAGCACAAAGCTGAGCCCTGTTTTGTTGATTTGCTGATGCCTAAATACAAATTAGGAAAAAAATATAAGTAGAAATGCAGATCTACCCAAAAGAGTTAAGCTTCTAGCTCATTGTATCATATGGGGAGAGAAAGAATACAGGAATTCGAACTTGATTTAATTATAAATAAGTTTAGCATTTTGATACACAGCAGTTGCTGGAAATTTTTTGTAGTGGCTTCTTTAGCTTTTCTACAATAAATCTACTTATCAGAAGTTCTTATATCCCTGAGTGCCTGCTTATTTGTTTCCAGTCCAGCTTGCTGGGAGAAGCAACAGCTAGTGACAATCTCAGATAATTAGTAGACAGGTATATGCAAGGTGAAAATGTACGGTATGGTATGGTATGGCATGGCATGGCAGTGAATATTTTGTTGTATTCTGATTTTATGTCCTCACTCACAGATTCAGAAACTAGCCTAAGAAGTACACATATTTCTCACTCTTATGAATGCTTTAGGTGAGCAGCAAGACCATACTAACCTAAATATAGGAACATCTCCCTATGATGATAACTGCGGGCCACTTATCCAGGTGGTAGGGCTGGCTTCCAGGCAGCAACGAATGGGGTATGTTTTCAGAGACACAATAATTAATACAGTGGAACAACCTTCTCCAATCTTTTCCCCTTCAGGAACACTGACTACGGTTTTTATCATTGTTAACAAGCATGGCCACTGGTCATATTAGCTGCAAATGAGTCATAGCTTGACACAATTGGAAGGTACCAAAAAATGTGTTCATCCGGCAGAAAAATAATACACATTTATCTCTATGTTGGAATCTGGGAACTATCAACCAAAATTAAAGCCAAGAGAGTAATACCACAAGCTGCAGTAAGAATGCCCTTTTTTCAATCTAGAGAGGTGGGGAAATTGCTGTTTGAAACATTTCAGAACTGCCAAAATAAATCTTTATTTTCAGATGCCAATTGAATCAATTTTCTGGCATTTTAAAATAGGCCCTGATTGTTTCGAAAGGGAGGCTTCTAAACCAAATGTGTATTGTTTTGAGTCATGCTGTGGTGCTGAGATTTATTTCAAGGCCACAATCCTACTGCAACAATTCATTGGAAAATGTATGGCCTGTCAGCCTGTCCCAGTTTGCAATCATTATCCTTTTCTGAACAATGTGTCATGGAGAGATGATGAGCTTTGAAAAGAAAGAAAGGGCATGGATGCACATAAACAACTGGCCAAAGGCTACTATCTACCTTCACTATTCATACTTTTCTCCCATTTCTCACATATGTCAAACCTGACCCTATTTACCAAGGCCATTAACTATTTGGAGATACTTGCCCATTCTAAAACAAGTGCTCGTGTACCTAACTGCCTTCTAGAAGGTAAATGTTTCTGAATATGAGATGAATGGCAGCTATTCTTTAATAAACACAATTAAATCCACTGTTAGATGACAGGTGTTAAACATGTGTTTGTGTGCATGAACATGCATGCATCTAAACTAAACTATTACAGTCTATTACCCACCAACTTTTGTCAGATTGCTAGTGGATGGCTGTTTCAAAGTAAGAGAACATAACGCAGGCAGCATAGAAGACCGTATACCAATGAGTATGGTACATAGAAACAATGATCCTTGCTTGAAAATGCAACTAGCACAAGAATGTTTTATCCATGAAACATCAGGACTGGAAATGAATAGTTCTGAAAGCTACCAGATCACTTCTTCTTACATCCAACAGTAACTTGAAGGAAAGGCAAAAGTGACTGGAAATTACATGATTGTATAATATTTGTCCATATATAAATATGGTGTTAGATGGTATGATATTACTGATAGAATATATCTGTGGCTCTATTCTAAATAGGAAAAAATATTTTGCCCTTTTTCCATTGATTAAAAGTAACACAAGTAAGCCTGTTTGAAGTTCCAAGTTATATACAGCTAAGACATTAATATAACCCAGCTATATTCCCACAACCACAACCAATATCATGAATATTCAAGATTCGACAGATAACACAGGAGAAAATTCATAGAGTGGCTCAAGGACATGCCACCTGAAAGAATGTATGAAGGTCAATAAACTACATACAACTAAACACTATTTCCCATGATTTATTGATAAAACACCCTTGTCATCCATATGTTTAGAAATGCAAAACAGATCTTCATGTACGTCCTAATGCAATAGAAAACCCTGAAGCAATCAAAATGCCCTATTCACCATCAGATAGCACAAGTCCCTTCACACATGCATCAAGCTTACTCTGTTCACTCCCCTAGTTGCCTCATATCCCATTAAGTGAGACAAAAGTCTGATCCCCAAATGCAGCAGCAAAGAAGATATCTGTTCCAAAATATTTATTTCACAAATGCTTTATAATTTCATTGCTTAGTTCAAAATACTATGTTTGTGAAATCACCAGCATAAATGTTTTTCTCACTAAAAATGCAGTTTAGAAGATCATAGTCAATTTTAAAATACATATTAAAGCAGAACATTCTCAGCCTTTAATTTTGATCCTATTTGCCTTTTTCACAAACCTAATAGTGATATTCAAAAGTGATATTCTATTTATCATCTCCCTAATTACAAATCCTTAAATAAGATAAGTGCATGGGCAAATGAGCAAATTTTAGTAGGAGGTGTGCATGAATGGGTTGTCAGGAATATAGCCTGCAGCGTAATAACAACAATAACCCAACACACATCACTCATTGGAAGTGACCGCATTTTGCCAAATTGTAAAATAAGTATTCATGTCCTATTCTAGTGATGGCGATTCTGTGTATCAATGGTGACATGCCACAAAGTTTTGGGTGGCACACCAGTGTTCACCAACACCTGACAACAACTATTCTCCCTGTTTCAGTTACCAAAGAAACTGAGTTTGTTTTACTCGTATTTCATTTTTGTAATTATTTGATGTTTCTTTATATAATACATAGCACCACACATGATCGGACTGTATTTTTTTTAAAATAAATGAATATGTAAAGAATTGTTTCTCTTTTGTTTGGGGAGGGGGGTGACACTCCAGCAGAGTCAAGTTAGGCATTTTCTGAATTTTTGACATGCCGAGCCCAAAAGGTTTGCCATCACTGTCCTATTCCAATAATGTGCCCAAAGTCAGGAACTCCAGTTTTGTATCATATATTCCTTGAATCATCAGGGATTTCAAAGCGTAATTACTTACGTTTACCTAGAACGAACCATTGAAAATGGCAAATCTTAATATTACTATTTTGTTGCATAAGACATAATGTTGAGTATCAAGACTCTGTGTGTGTGTGTGTGTGTGTGTGTGTGTGTGTGTGTACTCAATCAATTTAACATTTCAAGGGAATTATACTTTTAGTTCCTAACACAACCCATAAACCAAGCTGTTACATCTATATCTTGAAGAACAGGAACTACATCCTAGGAAAGAAGAAAATAAGTTTTATTAATGTTGTTTAGAAAACCTGTCCTTTGATTAGGATGTCCAATTGCTTTAACCAATAACTAGTATCTATAACTGTCAGCCTCATCAGGTAGACCAGACAGGAAACATGACCAGATAAGCTAATTCTACTTTATTGTAGAATTACATTTACAGAATCTTGCAAGTCTATAAGTACAATTCTCCTGCCTTCACCTTTACAGCCCGAGAACTTATGGCGGGTCCCTTCTGAGCTTCTTGCCCTGCCCACTATGCAGCTGTGGGCTATGATGTCTCTTAACTGACCATTTCCTAGGCAGCATATTTTTGCCCGATCTTCCAAAGTCATTCCCACATACCATTACACTAACCCAGCATTACTACTATCCTACAAAAAATATTAAACACCTTTCTGAGTGAACTGTGTTTCTGACAGAATAACTGTAGAGTTGCATGAATTACTGTAACTACCTAATTAGCATTTAATATAACTTACTGCCTGCTGTGCCCTGCCTATCCACACCATACAAAATCTCTTTAGCTTGCTTAGTGCCCTCAAACCATGCTGGAGTGAGATTCAGAGCCAGTAATAGCATCTGAGAGGTCAACTCCAGGCTTGATTAGGCTTTCTATATCAGCTATTAAGCCAGCTACATGTTGGCACAAGCCACAAATACTATGGGGAGGTATGTGGGAGTAGCAGCAGAGGTTTCTCTTACAAATGCCAGATGGAATTTCCCACACTATTGCCATGGCCATCCTCTCAGCCTTCTGATACTTATTAGAGTGCTAAAATGAGGGTGAAGAACAATAGCATCAGTAGGCAGTTTCCAACAGCTATCTGAAGATGCTGCCTGTTAATAATGGCCTAATTATTTGCTGAGCTGGTAGTTAAGTCTCAGTGTTGTTGGGTGGTTCTTTTCTACTATTATATTGGTAATAGAAATCACATAACTACTGTTCTGCAATAGCTGCTCTAAACATTATGAATAATTTGTCTAAGACTCTCCACTACAGCACTGAGATCAGGATATGAGTCTCTGCTCTCTAGGCTGCAAGTTAGAGTCAACAATTGAAAACATGACAGGCCTTTTCCGCAGTGGTCCCACTGTTCTGGATCTCCTTTTCCAACTGAATTACATCTGGCTCCATATGTATTTATAACTTTAAATACATTTTTATTTCATGTTTGAGTAATATGCTATATTTGCTGATTAAGCATGAGGCAAGAACACCTTGGCAAGATTTCAGTAACTTATGATGGAATTTGGCTCCAAGTATCTTGCAACTCCAGGTCCAACATTCTCAAACTATACTACACTGGTTCCTTGAAAGGAGCATGCAGAGAACCTGTAGTAGTACCAAAAAAAGGTTAAATGGCTGCTGTGTAGAATAATGCCTGTGACCATTAAAAAACAGTCAGAAAGTGAACCCTAAATTACTTAATTGGGATTGCAGAGTCAAATAATATGATAGTTGTTCATTGGGCTGGGAAGATCAAAAAGCCAGTTTTCAGTGTTTGAAAACAATGTTTGCAATGAAACAGATGTCATACTGGCTGAAAAACCAAGCAACTATCTAACTCTTCTAAATAGCTATGTTTGTAGAATATTGGCTTCCAAGAAGTGGTGGGAGTTAGGAAAGAATAGAACTTCACTTCTATATCTTTTAAAAGAGACCTCCTTTTAATCAACATTGATTTATCATAGTGTAAAAGGGTATGTGCACACACTTGCATGAAAAGCTACACTGAAGTATGGCCCTGTGACCACAGTTGGAAAGCAGTCAAAAAATATGGAGGGATGAAAGCAAAGTCAAAGCGAATCTACGTTCACATTTGGCAGTTTACACAAAGCTATCTTTGTTGGCATTTGTAAGGCTTTGAAGACATGGTTCTGTGCCTGAGCTTAGGGCCCTGGGTGTCAGACAGAGCCCGTTTCCTGGCTTTGTCAAGGGCTTTTTATGACTCTCCAGCTGCTGCGTGTTTTACTTCTTGTTTTATTTTAATATTTGTATTTATTTTAATTGTTTTTCATGTTGTGAACCATCCAGTCATGTACTTGTGATAGGCAGCTATATAAAGGGAATACATAAATAAAATATCTTATTACATCAGGCTGTAAAGTCAAATGAAGCAACTCAAGATGCAGATACTGATGACAGTAATGGAATTAACTCTGCAAATGACAGTGAAAAGGGCTGTGCACTCTTCAAAAATGGCTGGAAGGAGTGCTTCACGTCCTGCATGAGCATGACCACAGCCTCTCTCTGCTATTCATTGAAGCCATTGGGTTTTGGGGTTTTTTTGCCCCAGGCTGCTGTGCATGCCTGAAAAAAGGATGCTGCTGCTTTAAGGCATCCTCTCATTAAAGTTAATGCAACCCTTAAAGCCATAACACCCATTATCAAGTTTGTGCAGAAGCCTAGGAAAAGGCTACTTTATTGAATAGTAAAGTGGCTCTGCATTCATGTGAGGTTTGAAATGCTACTTTGACTCAGTCTTTAAAGTGAGCAGATGAATGGATTGGTTCTGCAAATAGATGTAGCTTTGTGGAGAAAGCAACAGGAGCAACACTCAGAGGATCTACGGTAGCATATTTTTGGCATAGGAGCAATTACTGAATTCCATTTTACTATTTTTCATAAATAAAAGGGTCATTTTAGTAGCATTCTTCCTGATTTTCCTCCTTCAGGCACATATTTCAAACTAGGCATGCCCTATAAAAGCTGCAAAACTCTAAGACGACTGCCAAATGACAGCAAAAGAATTTCTGTATCTTTTCTATTGATCTTTGCAGCCCAATTATGATATGCCCAACAAAAACACATACATTCAAACTAAAATATTACATAGCAAAATACTGTCTCAGTAAGGAAAACCCAAACCTACAGTCTCACCTTCTTTTTCCCTCTCTGTGGTAAAAGATTGTTCATGTAGGCCTGTATCAGGAGCAGTATGCTGGCTGGGGAATTCTGGGAGTTGAAGCTCACACATCTTAAAGTTGCCAAGTTTGAAAAACACTTTTGTAAATAAATCAGATGCTATCTATTCTACTTGGTTTTCATTAGAAAATTCACCAGTGATCCTAGATTTATTCCCCAATCTTATAAAAATATAACCATAGCCACCATCTATTGCTCTGACACAGTAAAACTATACTTCCAAATTTTTGATCAGAACCAGTTGTGGGCTCCAGACAATATTCCTCTGTCATTTTACAAAGCACATTCCCACTTGTGCTGTATCTTCATACATGGGTCCTACAGTTATACGTTATTAAGGTCATCTATGTTGGGGGAATGAAGAATCAGCATTGTTTTTACTCTGTAAACCATAATATGTAAGGCACTTTGTTACTGTATTCCCCCCCATCCCATGGGTGATTTTGTTCCACCGTGAGGCATGTACATCTGTGGCCTTAGGAGAGGTACTGCATAAAGATACTGAAACAAAGGCAAATGAGATAAGGTCAATCAAGAGGCTTTTGCTGTCAGGCAGGATAAAGTTTAATGTATTATTATTGTTGGTCACACAATCAACCAGTTGTTTAGACTAGATCTGGCATTTTTATCCACCTATCGAATTCTTCCCAAGGATCTGGGAAAGGCAGATGATGTTTGATGGTGTTAAAGGTATCATCACAGGATGTAAGCTGTTCCAAGTAAAGTTGCCTTTTGCAATGCACTGATGGTGATTTTGTCAATGCCAATGGTGTTTAAGTGGTGCTCCAGGTGTTCTGGGATTGCACCCAAGTTGCTTATCACTATTGGTACTATCTTTGCTTTCTTTTGCCACAGTTGTTCTACTTCTATTTGCAGGTCTTTGTATTTTGTGATTTTCTCCAGTTCTTTCTTCTATTCTGCTATCTCCAGGTATTGCAATGTCCACTATCCAGACTTTTTGGTCTTTCGTATCAACAGTTGTTAAGTCTGCAATGTTGTGTGGCAGGTGCTTCTCTGTGTGAATTCTAAAGTCCCAGAGCACTTTAGCTTCTTCATTTTCTATCACTTTGTTTGTTTTGTGGTCCCACTAGTTCTTGCTTGCAGGCAAATGGTATTTCTTGCAGATATTCCAATGTACCATTGTGTAGTAGTAGTAGTAGTAGTAGTAGTAGTAGTAGTAGTAAATGACAATTTTGCAGCTTCTAGCTGGGCTTGGTTGATAAAAGCTAAGCAAGATTGCACCTGATTTGTATTTTGGGAGACCATCTCAAAATCCCACAGCTATAGGCTAGATTAGAAAGTTAACAAGGCATCCTAGAAGGCAGCAATAGCATGACGCTTCCATATTGTTGCCATGAAAATCACATGGGTATGTCCACGAAGTCCATATTCAACAGGAATTGAACACAAGATAAGGGAGGCTTTAACTTTTATCTTTTTTCTGACTTGGAGAAAAGGTCCAAGGTATTGGATAAAAGGTCCAAGCAACAAGAAGTGTAAAAAATGTTTCCTGCCATTCAAGAATTAAAGATTTAAGACAAATGGGGGAATGATGAGATTTAACAGGTATTTCACTTGCCTTCCTCTTAGAAAAGGTTCCAAGAAGTTTTGGTCCAAATCCAAGGTGGTACTCCCAAGAAGGAGAAAAGCAGTCACAGCACCCAATGAAAAATGGGCCTAGGAAGAGTAGTGCTGCATAGAGAATATGAGCCAACCATTACTTCTATGACACAACTTTGATGATTTCCTCTCAACCAGGCACCATGGTGAAGACCAACTATAGAGCACTGCGATAAGGGATGTAACAGATTATGACAGATCACAGACTGTCTGGCAAAGAAGGAATACAGTACTTGTACATTCAACTTGATAGATTTTAATGTTAGTTATAACATATTGCTTTCTCTTGCAAATAAGCAAACTCTGCCATTGCAGAATAGTCTATTTCCAGCTATTAATCTAGTTGCAATTGTCTAAGACAGGCCAGCACCACAAGGAATCCAAAGTTACCACTAGGTTAACCACAGGGGACTTGACCCCAATGTATTCTCAGCTCAGGCTATGACAGTATAGCTGGCTGCTTGGGGTACAGGGCAAGCACTGTTTCAAACAATTCTTTTTTTGAGAACATTTCTGGGCCTTGAACAATGTCCAAATTCTGTAAATATCTGATCTATATTAGGACTGTTTCCACCATGGACAAATGAATTTCAGGCAACATAGTTTTTATCATAAAGATCTTGAAATTTTGAGGAAATATCATGAGAATACAAACTGTGAAAGATCTAAGAGAGATCCAACCTGCTGGTTATTCATGATTTGGATAACCCTGCTCCCCAAATACATAGGGAAGAGAAAAAGATCACCTAAGGTCTGGAAATAGCCAGAAGGAAAGTAAAATGTGCATTCTGTATAGACATGGCCACATCTCTGAAGTGTTTTCTTGTTATCTGATGGTCTTCTTTAACAGAAAAGATCAGTATAAGGCAGACAGTATTCATTTCATCTGAATAAGGCAATGGTATCTATTTTACTCAATCTGTAGGACTTTCTGGTGGGGTCCTGGTGGAGCCCTGATTAAAGGAATTAAAGACCTCCCAAACTAAAAGCTAGTCCATTTGTGTTCAGGTCAGGGTCCCATCTGATATACTGCTGAAGGTGAACAAAATGCAAATACTGTTTTTAACTATGTTTAATTGGCCTTGCTATAGATCTTGTTGTAAAAGGTAATACAATAAAACTGCAGTATTATGTCACCCAGTACCCATGTCTCACCTCTTTCTTCCACATTGGAAATGCAATGCCAGATTCAGTGTACAACTTGAACACAATCAAGAGTCATATACATACAGTACCAGCACATAGCATTAGAATATTTATGTCTATCTCTGATGGTCCTGAACCCTGAAGAGAACATACATAATATGGATAGTACTAAAGTATATTGACATCCCAGAGAGATTCAGTATGAAGAAACATAATATCCAAGTGCTAGATAGGTGGCGTGTAGAAGCAGTTACTTGAGGAACTATATATGTCAAATCAAGAGGGCCTGTCAATGTCATATTTCATACTGTATTCTTCCAAAAATAGGTAATAAAGAGAAAAGCTTATTTCTCTAGATTTTCCCAAATGGTTTCCAATACAAAGCTCATATACACACCCCAAAAAAGGAAAGACTAGTCAAATCCTTCCAACAACACAAAAGACGACTCTACACATGGACATTGCCAGATGGTCAATACCGAAACCAGATTGATTATATACTTTGCAACCAAAGATGGAGAAGCTCTATACAGACAGCAAAATCAAGACCAGGAGCTGACTGTGGCTCAGATCATGAGCTTCTTCCTGCAAAATTTAGGCTTAAATTGAAGAATGTAGGGAAAACCACTAGACCACTCAGGTATGACTTAGATCATATTCCTTGTGAGTACACAGTGAAGGTGATGAATAGATTTAGAGGATTAGATTTGGTAGACAGAGTGCCTGAAGAACTATGGACGGAGGTCCGTAACATTGTACAGGAGGCAGCAACTAAAACCATCCCAAAGAAAAAGAAATGCAAGAAAGCAGAATGGCTGTCTGATGAGGCTTTACAAATAGCTGTGGAAAGAAGGATTGCGAAAAGCAAGGGTGAAAGGGAAAGATATAAGCAACTGAATGCAGATTTCCAGAGAATAGCAAGGAGACATAAGAAGGCCTTCTTAAATGAACAATGCAAAGAAATCAAGGAAAACAATAGAATGGGGAAGACTAGAGATCTCTACAAGAAAATTGGAGATATGAAAGGAATGTTTAGTGCAAAGATGGGCATGATAAAGGAAAAAAAAGGCAGGGACCTAACAGAAGCAGAAGAGATTAAGAAGAGGTGGCAAGAATACACAGAACTATACAAGAAAGATCTTAATGTCCCTGATGTCCACGCTGCTTCATTGACTATGCAAAAGCCTTTGATTGTGTGGATCACAACAAACTGTGGCAAATTCTTAAAGTGATGGGAGTACCAGACCACCTTACCTGTCTCCTGAGAAATCTGTATGCGGGACAAGAAGCAACAGTTAGAACCGGTCATGGAACAACCAATTGGTTCAAAATAGGGAAAGGTGTACGACAAGGCTGTATACTGTCACCCTGCTTATTTAACCTATATGCAGAGTACATCATGAGAAATGCCAGGCTGGAAGAATCACAAGCTGGAATTAAGATTGCAGGGAGAATCATCAACAACCTCAGATATGCAGACGATACCACCCTAATGGCCGAAAGTGAAGAAGAACTAAAGAGCCTCTTGATGAGGGTGAAAGAGGAGAGTGCGAAAGCTGGCTTGAAACTCAACATTAAAAAAACTAAGATCATGGCATCTGGCCCCATCAATTCCTGGCAAATAGAAGGGGTAGAAATGGAAGCAGTAACAGACTTCATTTATTTGGGCTCCAAGATCACCGCAGACGGAGACTGCAGCCATGAAATTAAAAGACGCTTCCTCCTTGGGAGGAAAGCTATGGCAAGCCTAGATAGCATATTAAAAAGCAGAGACGTCACCTTGCTGACAAAGATCCGCATAGTCAAAGCTATGGTTTTTCCAGTACTAATGTATGGCTGTGAGAGCTGGACCATAAAGAAGGCTGAGCGCCAAAGAATTGATGCCTTTGAACTGTGGTGTTGGAGAAGACTCTTGAGAGTCCCCTGGACTGCTAGGAGGTCAAACCAGTCAATCGTAAAGGAAATCAACTCTGATTGCTCATTGGAAGGATCGATAATGAAGCTCAAGCTCAGATACTTTGGTCACCTAATGCGAAGAGAGATCTCTTTGGAGAAGACCCTGATGCTGGGAAAGATTGAAGGCAAAAGGAGAAGAGGATGGCAGAGGATGAGATGGTTAGATAGCATCACTGAAGCAATGAGCATGAAACTGAGCAAACTCAGGGAGGCAGTGAAGGACAGGAAGGCCTGCCGCAATATGGTTCATGGGGTCACGAAGAGTCGGATATGACTTAACGACTAAACAACAAAAGTCAAATCCTGGATGAATGCAATGCAAACAACCTGAAGATAAAACATTTTAGTACTTTTTTAAAGAATAGTAATCTAAATAGATTTCTGGGTTCAAAATTTACAGTACTGAATGGAATAGGACATTACCTTCATTTAGAGTAAGAAAAATGTTCCGTTTTCTATTACGAAGTGAAGAGAAAGGAAGCCATCCACTATTTCTACTTCTAGCCTTTCAAAACATGCCTGCAGCCATGTATAACTGGATAAGCAGATGCAATATTACATACCCAATGACAGTAACAATTCATGAAAATTAATCATGTACAAAAAAAGTTACACTCTCTGTGCTATGTTTAGGAGGGAGGTGGACAGGGAGATTCACAAAACACAATAATCAGATTGAGTTCCTAAAACACAACCTGTTCTGGCAATTCAGGCTTGTCTAGATTTTAGGAACTATTATAGTGGAATCAGAGAGAAAAGAAAAAAAGAAAAAAAGAAAACAATAGTGGCAAAGAGCTTTTAATTAACAGCCAAGCTAAAACATCATTACAATATGCAGTTTTGTTTTTATTAATTCACTCAGATTCAGCAGGAATTCCACCAAGGAATAGAGAGGAGCAGATGCAAGAGAAGTACATTAATAAATCATGAGTGTCATTAAAATTTGTAAACTAATATCTTCTGGGAAGTCTCAGCAATTGGTCTCAGAGCTTTCTCGGCAAAAAATTAATAAAAATAATTAATAAATAAATCTGAAAAGATCAGTATTTTAGAAAGTTGCTGGCCCATGGAAAGGTCATTGATAGAGCAATTAGATGACAAAACAAACGGACCACCTGGGAGTTTGATTTGTGAAACCACAAAGACTTTCATGGGATTTCACAGGCATTTTAATAAAGGCCAAGGACCAACAGTGAAGTTCAAATCCATAAACCTTCATAAAATTCAAACAGAATTCTTTTTTAATTGCCATGTTTCTAACAACTTGGGTTCAACCAAAAGACTATAGCCTGCATTAATCTGGTATGCTTCAGAGAACTGAATCTCAATTGCCACTGTGGTTTGCTGTAAATGTTGACTCCCTGAAAACAAAACTTTAGCCACCTTTCCTGAAGCACTGCTCTTTACAATTTGGGTTTGGGATTCCCACAACAGATCTCTGGTTTCTGCTGCATCTAAACTTTCCTAATATAGTATGCTCTTTGTTGCTGGCCACACTGACAATAATTTATAATGAAATCAAAGCATTTACCATGGGCTTCTTGGGGAAGAGGAATGTTACAGGACTTGAAGAACCCAAACTGTCTAGAAGGTACTAGATTGGGGAAGACTGGAATATATTTACAAAGGGAATATATTTGTAAATACTTCATAAAGCCACAGCTGAAAGAGAGTGTAGCTGGCACCTATCAATAGAAATCAAGGGGCAATGTACTGTCATTGCACTTAATTAGCCAGGTGATCTTTTTAAGATCTTCTTAAAGTTGATTTCCTTCTAATTTGGAACAATTAAGATAGCTCTGCCTAGTCCTTTACCAAACAACCTTTTTCATATTTTGAATCCTAGACAAATATCCATAATATTCATAATCACTACAATAGTTACTACAGTTCACATATCCTTCTGAAAAGAGAGGGGCACAACTACTACTGGCCGATGGCTGCCCTTAGACACTGAATGGGTATTGCAAAGACCAGACTTTATTTCGTTCTTTTCCATTTATTTAAATTAAATATAATTAATGTGACTTCTCACCAGTCACATATTTACTGTGTAGTTCCCATTGTGTTCCATGTAGTATCACACACTGCTGGCCACCCTCACTTTCTTTCTACTCTCTATGCTCTGGTGCCAAATCCATAGCACTGAATGGAGACATCTCCAGTCAGGGAGGCATGGGAGGGCTGCTTACTTCCTCCTGCTGCTGCCATCAAGTGGGCCTTCCTACCATCACTGTCATCAGCCAATAAGAATCAGGAATCTCAACCTAAAGAATGATGAAATCCTGATTATGTTTAGATAGTTAAAAATTCTGAATGAGTAGAGAGTTAAGGACTAAAAAGGAGGACATGAGTGGAGAAACCTATGGTAACCCTAGTTTAAAAAAAAAAAAGCCAGATGAGGGGGAAAGGCCAGAGGACAAAAAGTCAACAGACATAATCTATAATCACATATTGGGTAGTCATGTGAGCAAACCTGTTCTAGAAGACTAATAGTGTCACCTCACCTGTTCTGAAGTGTTGAAACTAAAACCCTGGTTTCCATATTTATTTGTTTATCCTGAACTTCTTAGCAGCTTATATCCTTGCCTGACAAATCCTAAATTACAGAATCCAATCTGACTCCTCTCTTCCCATGAATGGGATGCTGCTTTCTTACATTTCAAGAGAATGTGGGCATGTAATAAAAACTGTGGAGTCCTTGGTGCTCTCTGAGCTTGGTTGTTTGCTTGCAGAAATTTCATTACCCAACTAGGTAATATCAACAGTGCGAGTGAGTATGAGTTTGCTTATATACAGTAGTTTCTCTTGCCAGTTTTGGTGCAGATGCGGTTTTCTCCTTGGTAGTTCCTTGATTAGGGTATTGTTTTCTGCTTGATTGTTTGTCTGGTGTTAATCCCTGCTTATCTGTGTGTTGGCTGCTGAAGTGGATGTGTTCTGGACTTTTTGTTTCCTTCAGCAACTAGAGAAGACACATGACACTATCAATGATAACTTCAAGGAATAATATTCACAAGAGAAAAAGAAAATAATAACACACTCCCCTTCCTGGATATCCTCATCAGCAGAGGAAATGACAGCAAATTAGAAACACAAGTCTAATGAAAAACCGCCCACACTAATTAAGTACTCCATTGCCAAAGTAACAACCCAACCTCCCACAAGAGTTGTTGTGTAAGAACATAATTCAGACAAGTACAAATGCACCACAGCAATCCAGAACACCAGAAAAAGGAAACTGATTACCTATATATTTCAAAAAAATTGATACCCACAAAACTTTATGAAGAAGTGCCTGACCACTCAACCCACTACAGCTCAACCAACACAAGCTATGAAAAGAATAACACTGCCATACATCAAAAACATCTCAAAAACAACCAACAGATTATTACAACCACATGGCATTACCATACCACACAAACCAACTAAAGCCCTCCAAAACATCTTAAGTAAACCAAAAAAGGCCCAGCAGCCCAAGGAGAAAAAACAGGAGTCATCTACAACATACAGTGTAAAGACCACAAGAGCCACTACATATGACAGACAGGCAGAAGACTAGCAGAGCGCATCCATGAACACCAACTAGCAGTCAGAAGACACAATGAAAACTTAATCTCACAACACATGGATAGACTCAACCATAGTTTCAACTGGGAAACTGTGAGCATCCTAGAACAAGCCAAATCCAAAAACACTAGGAAATTCTTGGAAGCTTGGCATTCAGACAAATCAGCCATCAATAGATACATAGAAATGAACCATATTTACACACCATTCAAAAGAGACAATAAAAAGCTAAAACAAAAACAAAAAGACCAGAACACATTGTCTCCAGCAGCCAACACCCAGATAAGCAGGGATTAACACCAGGTAAACAATCAAGCAGAAAACAACACCCTAATCAAGGGAACTACCAAGGAGAAAACTACACCCCCACCAACACTGGCAGAGCAAGCTGTTTATATAATCAGGGAACAAACTCCACACTCGCACTGAAGATGTTACCTAGTTGGGTAATGAAATGTCTGCAAGCAAATAACCAAGCTCAGAGAGCACCAAGGACTCCACAGTTCAACCCTGAGCTACATATACTGTATATTCTCTTCTATTGGAACATTACAAAAAAGATGCATTGCAAATTGCTATTTTTCTCATTGAAGCAACTGGATTTCTTAAGCTTGCTTTTTTTTTTTTAAGAAATGTTTATCACGGCAGCCCATCTTTGCTGCTGTAACCACTGTCTTCCTTCTGTTTCTGTTATTTTGTTTGTTAATTTAGACATCTATACTGTATCCCATAATGCTACTTTAGTTGATGGGCCAGATACTATGTTAAAGCCAAATCCACACAGTTAAGTCCCAGGATTTTACAAAAGCAGTGTTCTGTTTACATTATTTAAGCTTCTGCAGTATTCAGAATATTTCAGCGTTTAGAACACAGCAGAGATTCAGGTGGTATTGTCTAAGTGTAGCAAAAATTGGGGCAATTCATGCAATTGATTTTGCCTCTGCAAACCATACTGCAAATATTTCCAGAAGGATTGCTGGCATGAAAATTGTCTCATATAAACTGCACTTGCCCCAGACATAGCTCCTGATTCTCAGTAAGAATTCTTGAGTACTAGTAGGTAAACATCTGGTTCTGATCCATTTTCAATTATTTGGATTGTCAGTTCAATTTAGATAATCGACAATTAAACAAAAATAGATCCATTTGTTCTTCCATTCAGTGCTTTAGCTCAAAACATCAGATTGGGGTGTGATGGATAGCATGAGCGGGGAAGCTTCTGGAATGGAGCTTCAAGGTTGTCAGGAGGAGGGAGAGACATTCCAGGGCAAGCACCTCCCCAGCCTGCAACAAGACTGGGGGAAAACGAAGAGGATGCGGCTGGCTCCTCTCTAGAGCCTCACGGAGTATATTCTCTAGTAGCTGTAGATAAGTTTAGTCTGGCGAGATTCTGTCTATTAGGTAATAGTCAATAAAGGAACTGTACTGCACTGGAAGGCCTCGAGGCGGTTCTTGGGCTGAACCTGACGGGGTTGAGTCAAATTTCTGAATCAAACATATCTGTTCATCAATTCAAATTTCAGAAATTCAAATCAATTTTGAATTTTGATTGTATGATTTTTAGTTGAATCTCTAAATTAAAGCCTTGCACAATCCTACCAGTAATTTCCTATAGCATATGCTAACTATGGATATAAACTACTACAGCTATAGAAACCCACTTTGTACTTTTACGAAGTAATGCTTTTGCAAATATTTTTTCCAGGAAAGTCCTGTTGTATGAGAACTACCTTTACTCTCAGTTATGAATTATATTTTCATTCCCCCACCTAACTTCAAAGCTCAAATGCTTTTGGTTTTACACTTTAATTTGTCTGATAAAACTATCCCTCTAGTCTTCAAAACCTGCTAAGGGCTGGTTTCCACAAAAAGAGCAATCTGCCTCATCAAATCTTGATCATGACTTATTGTATGTCCAATGTTTCTAGGTATTACCTTTCAGACACTTCCCATAACCTTTACTGTCTAAGACAGTCCACTCTATCAGAGCCTTCCAGATGTATTGGACCTCAATTTGCAGAATTCCCAAGCAATGTAGTCAATAGCTTTTCTGGCTGGGAATTCTGTGAACTGAAGTGCAACACATTTGGAGACCATCAGATTGGAGAAAGCCAATATAGGACATGCTGTGGTACATTTCGAAATGCAAAGGGGTAGCTTTTAATTATACTATTTTTAGTAGCTTTAAGTCCCATGCACACTAAAAAGGAAAGCTCTGATTTTCAATATATTTTCTATTTCCTGACTGAATAGCTTTATTAAGCTATTTATTAATTGATTGCATTTACAACATGAGTCAATACAAAATAATTTCTCAACATTAATAAATGAATATTGCTGGATCCTGACCTTATTTATGTCATAATTATGTCTAGACTAAAAGCACCTGTTTAGTAAAGGAAAATGTATTTTTCCTGAAGTTTCCACACCCTAAAAATGCTATGCTTCTTCCTATTAGTCTTAGAGTTATTTGTACTTCTGTGGATTAGTACATTACAGTGCAGTTAGGCTTTAAAGGTACCATGAAATAAAAGAGTTTCAAGAGTTCTTAGGAACAATTAATCCATAATGCATTCACATGTTTTTTTCTCCCTGATTATAGACTAGGAATAGTTTCTACAAGTGGCTTTCCAATGAACATTTAACAGAAAAAAAAAGTAAAGAAAGGATAGGCAAACAGTAGGATGCTATTCTAGAGTTTAATATTAAGTGAAAAAGTGGGCAAAAATATAACTCCTTTCTTCATTCTCACAATGCAGCTGGATAAGATGCAGAGAGAGAGGGATGGAACAATCTCCTAATGAAAAAAATGTTACACACTTAAGACTTTTAAGGTAGAAGAATGGCAAGTAATATTAGGAGTGGGGGGTAGAGAGGCCCAATCTTTTGACAAAAGATTCTGAAAAAGCACAAAACAGGAGAGAATAAACTGGAACAATGATACTGTGGTATTTGGCACCACACAATGTAGATAGTTTTAAAAAGGAGTTAGCTAAACTCATGGAAGATAAGGATACTAGGCCTGACAACTGTATGTCACCTCCAGTATCAGAGGCAATGTATCCCTCTGTGCGAGTTGCTGAGGTACCCAAGTGAGAGGGTGATATTCACTCATGTTCTGCTTAGGAGCTTCCCAGGTACAAATGGATGTTAGCATGACAGCAAAATATTGAATGAAACAGATCTTTGGTGTAATGCAACAGAATCCTGCTGCTCTTACCTTCTTATGCTTTCACAAGGAAATGCCTACCTTCACAGCTAATTAACATTTCTAATCCTGTCACATCCATTTTCAAGTTTTAAAAAGGAACTCACATATACATAGTAGCAGCAGTGGCCAACTTTATTTAGAACACAGGACAGCAGTATAGTATAGTATAGTATAGTATAGTATAGTATAGTATAGTATAGTATAGTATAGTATAGTATAGTATAGTATAGTATAATATCGTATTGTATAGTACCATATGACATAGTATATGTTACACTTTACTATGTTATAGTACAGTATTTGCTGTACAGCTTTCAGAGCCATGTCTTGGGTGCAGAAGCTCTTTGGTCTCATCTAATTAATCCTTCAAGCTGATAGGAACATTTGTTTGAGCATTAATGTCTACCAGACTATTTTCATACTTCAGTGTTAGCTTCAGATGATGACGATTTACAGATTCCAGTCTTAGAAAAACAAAATGTACACATGTTGCTCCAACAGTGTGAGATATTTTGACTGCAAGTCAAAGTATATTATCTGTAACTGCCACAGCAGGGTTTTTAAATAACAAAAACTCCCCTGCTCATAAGGGCAAAGACACAGTATCTGTTCAGTTACTCAGAATTTTTCCTTTGTCTTCTTTCATCCTCCATCATTCAGGAAAAGATATCATGTAATCTGCTTACCTCCAAAGTGAGCTTTCAGTGACGCTTCCCAAATTGAAGTCATGCAGCTTTGTAAGAATGAGAATCACCTAAGAGAAGAAGAGAAAGAGAAAGGGATGAGATGAAAAGCATCTTCCATTAGCTTTCTGAAACAACACATTTGAAATCACCCAAAGGAGAGCTTAACATTTGTCCATATAATTTGGGGTATTACAGGATCAAGCAATGAGTGGGGAGAAAGCTAAGGAGAGGAAATCAATAGCTTAAAACATTTTCAGTACTAATATTTTATTAAATTGTAGATATGTAATATCATGGAGAATAGTTAAACATGCTGTCGGAAACATGCTTCCTTTCATAGAGGTACATCTGGATATTTCATTAACAATGCAAGCCTAGTCTTTGCTTAGTTGATAGGAAGCTGTGCTGTGTTCAGCTGAGCTTCTTCTCAAGGAAATATGCACAGGCCTGCAGCTTTAGCAATACAAACAGAACCAGATTCTACAGAGAACCCCTCTTCACTTGATTTTGTGATTTTTGCTCATTTTTGTTGTTGTTGTTGTTTTTGGTTTCCCCTGGTCCTGCCAAAGTGCCACTCCTGTAATCTCTCAAATACAATCTTACCTTTCATAGACTACTACAGCCATGGTATAGAGCAGCAATCATACTGGCTGGGGAATTCTGGGAGTTGAAGTCCATACATCTTAACATTGCTTATAGTTGAGAAACACTGGTATAGAGACACACTTAAGGAAACCAATCACTCCTCTTGTAAATGAAGCTGAACTTCCATCCTTCACAAGGCACTCTACTCTTCTCCAGATACCTTTCTTCCCTTCCTAAGTTTGTAATTACCTTGCATCTTTATAACACTGGCCTTTGCTCTAGTCTTCTGAAAAATCAATGAAAATTCTCTCTCTCCGTGTGGTTTGTTTTTTTTTTTTTCCTCCTGCGAAAGTCCTCTGCATGTTCTTCTTCTTTGAAAGCCATCCTGCCCTCTCTCTCCCACTTTCTCTCATTTTGGGAAGAGATATCAATGCATTTGTTATCACAGGCATTTGTTCCTACCCACAATGATGCCAAAATGACAAAACATGCATCATGGTCTTGCGATGCCAGTTCCACCCTTTCATATTTGCATAGCAACATCACACACGAGGATGCAAATGTTAGAGTTTGCATTGTAATATCATGACAAATGGTTTGGCATTTGCTTCCCTTGCCTTCCCCCTTGCAGATATCTATATTGTTACATTTTTTTTCTCAAAAAAAATCTGTTCACAAAAGCTTGCCTTGATTTCTGGCTGGGGAATTCTGGCAGTTGAAGTCCACATATCTTCAAGCGGCCATGGTTGAGAAACACTGGGATAGACAATGAGCCAACTTTTTCCCCAACTTGATGAAGCCAACTTTTCATGCATACTTGGAGTACTGAGGTTTGATATAATGGTCTACCAAAATCTCTATTTCAATTTCTCAAATTCCTCCCTTGTGAGGGAGGCTTCTACCTTTCTTTGCTTTATTTTCAAGGTGCTTAAGAATTCTTTCTAATTTCTCTTGTGATTTTTTTTTTATTTATGATTGGAAGTGGTATAGTGGGGGCTGCTACTGTGGGTGTGGTTTTCTATTACTCATTTTTCCATCATTCTGAAGCCTTCCAGGTTGTCAATGCTTCCCAAAGGGAAAAGTTCCCTCAAAACGTCTTCCCTTGGGATTTTCCTAAAAAGTAAGAAATCAGGGAGACTACAGGCTGCTGTAGAGTTGAATGGACAATGAAAGACCAGATATTCACTTTTTTACTATCTTGAATAAAATACACTTGTGATTTTTTTTTCTATTTTCCTTCAAAAGAACTAAAACATAACTTATTTTTCACCAAACTTAATGAGAATGGGTAAGAAAAGAGTGCGGGAGAATTTCACCACATGGCATTCATTCAAAACCTAATCAGTTTATAAGACTAATAGCTCTTGCCAGGCAGAATAAAGTCAGAGATTCATTGGGAACTTCCTCTCTAGTTCACAAACTGAATTTGGCTAGTTGCTAATTTCTGTTTTGGAGGGGCTTCTTCTTGAAATTGTGAGAGGTAGCTTGCAGATATGTTTAAAGATATATCTCAAGCAAAACTCCTAACATATTCTAATGCAACAATGCTGTATTTGTCCAAAGTATGGGTGATAGCAGCTATTGAAAAAATGAAGTCAGCACCGAATAAGTCACAGCAATATCATGTAACATATAGGTAAATGAATGGATTCATAGTTGACAATCATAGATTCTGCACAAAAACTATCAAGCAAATAGCAGATGACTCAGTCAGCCAGCTGAAACCTGCACCTGTTTTTGCTGATTAGCACTTCACCATTCATCAATAGTTGTTATTACAATCCATTTAATAGCACTGTATCATTGGTCTTTAACAAATACAAATGGCTTAATTTAAGTATCCTGAGGCTAAACTAGATGTGAGATGAATGAATGAATGAATGAATGAATATTCATTCATATTGTTGTATAATATATATTGCTGAAGTCCAGCTCACCTACTGCACTTAATTCCATCGTAGGCAAACCCTTTGTTTCCAGTTGGTTACTCTGCACTGTGACAGGAACACCCTCTGACAGAAGAAAAATGGTAGAACTGTGCTTATTTGTTTTGTTTGTTTAACCAGTCCAGGAGGAATAAAGAAACAGGCTGTGGTAAATGTGATCCAGACAGACAATCACAATAGTCAAAAGAGAAGAAGGGTTTGAAGTCTGGAAACAAATTTCTTTAAGCCAGTTTCATGTTTAACAGGTTTATGCAGGGAGCCCAGCATCATAAGGCTGGAGTATGGAAAAGCCCAAAGCCAAGTCTTCATTGTTGCAATGTGGATTTCAAGAGAAGCCTCCATCAATGCTAATGTGAGTTTCTGTTGAAATGCAACTAGCAATTTGGAGAAGCAATTTTCATTGGGCTTGGAATAGGGAGGAAAGAGTTAGACCCCTTTCCTACCCTTATAGATTGCTCAGTGTTTCCTTTCAGGTGCTAATTACAAAATAAAATACGCACTTTGATTGCATTCATACGATTATAACACAACTAGTTGGCCTATTTTTCCATAGGTTAATGTGCTCCTCAATGAGCTAACCAGCACAGAACTCTAAGTGTACTAAACACCTCTAATGAATCTGCCTAATTTCTTCTTTCAGAGTCAAACATCAGACCAAGACACTCAAGAAATTTCATCATCACATAGTTGAAGATAATGACAATACTTCCAGCTCTGACTGAAAGTAGCTGACTCAGGAGACAGAATCTGAAATGAAAAAGAGCAAAGATCCATGGAGGCGAAGCCTTACCATCCAAATTAGAGGAAAAACTAAGCAGAAACAGAATAATTTTCTGCAATTATTCAAAATACTCAAATGCAGCAGAGAAGGGATGCAGAAATACTAAGGTACATATATTTTTACAAGAAATTGTTAAGCTTCTGTGCTTTGACTATGATCTTCCATTATCTTTGATATCTGGAATAGTCAACTGCTTCTACCAGTTGCTTTTTTTTTTTTTAGATTTTTTATCCCTTTATTATTTTTATAAATAACCCAAGGCGGCGAACATACCTAATACTCCTTCCTCCTCCTCCTCCTCCTATTTTCCCCACAACAACAGTCCTGTGAGGTGAGTGGGGCTAAGAGAGAGTGACTGGCCCAAAGTCACCCAGCTGGCTTTCATGCCTAAGGCAGGGCTAGAACTCTCAGGATTCTAGCCTTAACAATTAGACCAAACTGGCTCACTTTTCCTCCTTCCTTCCTTCCTCCCTCCCTCCTCTGCTTTCCTGATTTATACTCTTGGCTCAGTTTATGAAAGTTCCTAGCTTGACCTCTGACAGGTTATAGACTACTGGATGCTGATTCCACTACCTAATTGTAACTTGTGGCAGAGACATTTATCCTTAGGGAAGTCAATGCTGTAGGCAGAGTTGCAATTCTGCCACAGTGGAATTTATTTAGATCATTTTCTTACTGGGTATCAGATTGATATCTTTGGCACTCTAACCATTCATTTTCTCTCCTAATAATTTCTATCCATGAGAAGTGTTATAGGAGAGAATAGTAGCTGGTCATCCAAACTATAGCGTATGTAATCAAAACCTAATAAGACCAATGGGAATTTGATTTTAATGGTGATATATTACATCCAAAGATACATTTTCTAGAAATGAGAAGGCAGAGAAATTTGAAAATTATAAATAGAAGATCTATAGATTTCAACAGATCTGGCTTTCCTCCAGGTGGGTATTGAATGCAATGGTATAAATGCAAACTTGGGCTTCTTTTATCCAACCCAATATTCTAGACAATGCACTATATTAGTTCTCACATGCTGAGACATATGAATCCGCTACTAACCTTTTAAATATTGCATTTTAATACAGATGCCATGTGCCCCCCTCCCCCCCCCTGCATTGCAATATTCTATTAAAGCATTATGGAAAACCTTTTCTGGTTGACACACACATTATTTCTCTTACACCCTATTATCTCTCGCTCTCTCAATCCAACTTCCTATTCTCTCTTTCAAGAAGCAGACTTCAGAGATGGGTGAAATAGCTCTTACTAGAAATTTGAATTCATTTCTTTTCAAGAACTATTTGTGTCCTTCAGGGATGCAGGCTGGGAACCCCAGGTTTTGAGGTCCATTTTTCACATAATACACTGAAACTGTCTGAACTATCTTTCACCTAAAGTTGACAAATGGCAGGCCTCATACAATTTATGGCATTAATTGTTCAAACCAAAATGATTTTGCTAAAATGTAAATCAAAAATAACAATCCAGAGTTTAGTTACATATATAATTATTATTAAAGAATAACTTGCTACTATGTAAATCTTGCTACATTTAAGAGCAAAAAAAATACTTTTAAAAATCCCTTTAGTCCTCAACCTCTTGCAGAGTTACAGCAAGCAGAAAGATATGCCTGAGGCATTTGAAAATACACAATATAGTCAAAGCATGCGATGTATCACCTTAGAAATTGCTACTTACAAGCTAAATTGTAGATTTAAAAAGAGGCAAATCAATCTATCATTGTTCTTAACCCCCACCCAAATCCCCCCCCCCTTTTTTTAAACTATAGGGAAGGTTTGGAGTATGAAGCAGAGTGCAGTAATGTATGTATAAGAACAAGTTGCTTCCTCCATGACTACCTTTTGCAAAGGTCTATACAGAAAAAAAGCAGTTGTGATTCCACTGAAATCAGTAAAATCAGTATAAGCTTTCATATAATTTTAGAAAATTACTAGTTCTGAAGATTTATTTTACCAGCCTATACATTTCTTGCATAGATTAATAACAGACACAAAATAAACATGGTCTAGATGTAAAGGGAGATGACCAGACAACAGGCTGCTTGTGAACATCAACTGGCATGCATGTGGCTGATTTTTTAAGCTGTATGGATCTTAACTGGCACAATCTTATGTATGCCTTCTCAGAACAAGGTTCAATAGACCTCATTCTCAAGTAATTTAATTTTATGTGCATCTTTCTATTTCCAGATCGTGTCTACTGAGTAAAATAACAGTTTATTTCATTTCTACCTCATTCTTTTCCCAAGAATACAAGAGTTTTCATATGCATAAAGTTTATTCTCAAGATAACCATGCTAGGTAGTTAGGATGAAATATGGGAGCTGGCCAAAGATCACCTCATAATCATCATAGCTGAGTAGAGATTTAGACAGCAACATGATTCCACCTTGGATTTAATGCAGCATCTTATGTGTAACCCTACTACAGACAGACCATTGGATAAAGCCTTCTAGTTGTAAAGGTAAATTGGTCTGTCAGCTGCATGATAAGGAGTTAAATGGATAGAATCCAGTTGTTTTAAAATTATTTTAAGACTTTTTAATCTATCCTGGCTGTTCATCAATCCTGATGTAGGATTTAAATTCGGGTGAGGTGACTGCTTTCTTGAGGTCTCCTCACAAGAAGCAACTGTATGGTGCACTTGTGGGCGATCTCAAGTTCCCTCCTTGTCTGGACAGGAATTACAAAGAGCCAGTCTACTCACCAGCTCTTCATTCTGCTACAGTCATCAGCTCCGTTTTTAGCATAACTGTTTTCAGTTCTCCCAGAAGCCCAAAAGCGTATGCCTTCTAATAAAAGTTATTAGTCAGAAAAGATACTACCAGACTCCTAAATTTTGTGCACAAATTTTTCTAATGCAAATATTACCAGAATTTTTCACTGGTATTTTTCATAAAATTACAAAATGATAGAGCTGGAAGAAGCTCTTTTACCACATTCTTAATGCCTGAAACTGGAATGTGGATCACCTAGCTATTTGTGAGTCTGGGAAAAGATGTGGCATTTTTACGGATGTGCTGACAGACACATACAGAACCTGAGCCACTCTTCCTTCTATTGATCTGAATAACTTCACATCCCTAGTATCTACATAATTGTTATGCCATTTAGTTCATAATTAATTAGCTTGCTGATCATTATGTCATGGGGCATTTTCCTAAATGCTTGGCTGAAACCAAGAAATGTTCCATCTATAGCATTTCATCAATCAGTTAAGGAACTTATTTAATGAAAAACTGATTGATAAGATTTGCTCTTGACAAATCTTTACTGACTTCAGGTATTTACTACATTGTTTTTAGGATACTTACATATTATATTATAATCTACGCTAGACTTTTCCGCAATGTGGATGTCAGACTGGGTGCTTTGTTATTTCCTGAATCCTGCTTTTTCCCCTTTTTGAAGCTAGAGACAGCATTAGTCCTGATCAACTCATCTGGAATTTCATCCATTCTTCAGGATTTCTCAAGTATGGTATGTAAAGGTTAAATTAGACTATCAATTTCTTCCTTCAGTACCATAGGATGAAATTCGTCTGTATCAAGACATTTCAGCTCATTTAAAGTAAACAGAAATACAGAACATATTAAAGAAGCCTTTTTTCCCCGTTGTTCTTTGCCAACCTCAGCTCATTCCAAGCTTTAGTTTTTCCAACATCCTGTTTATGGTTCCAGCCCAGGCTATCTGTCTGTACTATTCTTATTTTTCAGCTTTCAATTACATATGCTTGTTAATGAGTGTTTCATCAATATGCACAAACCTTATTGTATGTCGCCAAAATAGATCCTATTTTGAACTAACAGACTTTTCATATTGGCAAATCATATAATTTAAGAAAAAGAATCCACACCAAATTTCTTCCTACCTACCTTCTTACCTATTTTACCTACCTTAATTTGTGTCTGATTATATACAAAGAAAATTAGGACAGAGAAGGAAATAATTCCTCTATCCCCAATCTCCTTTTTTCCCCTCTCTTCTGCTATGTTTTCTGCTTCTTCTAGGGATTGGTGAATCAAAAGTTATCACTCTAGCAAATAAGTTCATCTCTTGTAGTAATATTTGTTATTTATTATAGCTTTAAGAAAAATAACTACAAAGAAATAAAGTATTCCCAAGGCTTTGGGGATGGTATCTTAGCAAAAGGAATGACTGGAAGATATGATCCAGTATAAGTTGCTGAATCAATAAAAATAAATTATGTTGGCTTTTTACCCCCCTGTTGCATACTATAATGCATGATAGAGGATTCTTAAATCATATTTCTGCCAAATGGTGGAGATTATGTCTGTGTGAATGTGAATGGATGTGTGTGTGCGTGTGTGTGTGTGTACACAGACATAACAGAAATAAAGTTCAATCTCCCTTTTTTTAGGCAAGTGAGATCTCTTTTCAAATGGGAATGCTGTTTACTTGCGGCAGACCCATCTAGCAATGCTGGCAAAAATACTATGGGGAACAATTGGTGCCTGGCAGAGGGAATGTTCAGATAACATAATAGGTCTTTCTCAGAATCTAATGTCTGTGTTTTTGGTTACTTGCGAGCTGTTTCCTTTCTTGCTCTGTTTATTCATTATACCTTGGGATTTTACCCCAATGTGTCCCTTGTGTTGCTGTGAGGGCTGACTAATATTCCTTGTGCTTCTTCAAACATAACTTCACCATGACTATAGCTGATATTTTTAAATATTACCAAGCTTTTGTACTGACCGCTTCCATAGGAAGATGTAAAGTATTTTACGATATAAATTCCCAAACATCTCTCCTAATAAGTTAGTAATAGAGGTTGTTCTGGACTCTAGAGTGAGGATGGCAACACATTCTGTTTGTCAATGCTGGAAAAGTAGTTTCTTGAGTAACTAACCAAGAAGCTAATGAAGCCAGTCAAGAATACCTGAAGCTGTTTGCAGTTTGCTGACTTGCAGCAGCTATTCTCATTCAAAAAGGTGGAGAAATAAAACAAATGTGCTGCTTTCCTTTCTCAACAGCCTGTAGGGGGGCAGCAGGTAGAGTGCTACCTGGCTGTAATGAATTCTCTTCTGATACAGATGTTTTTAGATGACAGGCTTTTTTCCTCCTTCCAAAGGTACACGATACAATGGCACCTAGGACGCTTATGTCATAACAAGTTTCTTTAAGGCAGGGTTAGCATCTTTATGAGGCTTGCAGGTCTCATCCACATGGCCTGGAATTCCCACC
The DNA here is from genome assembly GCF_059951505.1 of Python bivittatus. Lineage (NCBI taxonomy): Eukaryota > Metazoa > Chordata > Lepidosauria > Squamata > Pythonidae > Python > Python bivittatus. Next base: position 48,288,860 of record NW_028277125.1, on the reverse strand, counting down.
TTCCTGTAAAATGTCACCTGAGATCTCAGGAAATAGCACTTGAGGTAGCATAAAGTTACAAAAATATTGCAAGATTTATTAACTGATATCTGATCTCTCTCTCTCGAACATGTCTTCCTGGGACATGAGTCTAAATGTGTTTGGCTTGACACTTCTTCATTGTTACAGAAATTCTTCACCATGCTGGGTTCATTTAGAGTCTAATTTGTGAGAAACAAAGGACCATCTATCTGGTGGAAGAGTATATGCAAAACATTTTGCCAATTTAAAGTGGGCAGGCATAAAAGGAAAGTTTAATGAACTAAAAAAAAAAATCCTTCCTTATGAAATGTTAGGGGTGCACAAGATCTGCACAGCTCCTAAATTTGTTCAAACATTTCTTTTTTTTCAGATAATTTTATTAAGAATTACAAATAGAAGAGTAAAAATACAAACTACAAAAATATATGACTACAAAAAGAAAAAACACAAAAAAAGGAAAGAAGTGTAGAAAAGAAAAAAGAAACTTCCCCCTTCATTTCAGCAAGTAAAAACAATTTTAATAGCTTATCATCATCTCTTAATACAACATATACTCTCTTTAAGCCATAACTCATCTCTTAACTGAAAAACAAAATCCAAAAGTCTTGTCATTCATTCTTTATCAGCAAAAGTCCAGTAATGGAAACCAAATATACTTAATTTTCTATTTTCATCTTGATTAAATAAGCCAACCCTGTATTCCTTCCTTGAATTTTTAGCAATCTTAATTTTTAACCCTTTCAAAAATAGTCCCAGAGCTTGTTTCTGCTCATCTTCTCTTTAACCCAAAAATCTTTCAAAACTTTAACAGACCTCTTTTGTACATCCAGTAAGTAAAATTTCTCCTTTTTTAAAATCACTTCTCATAAAGTTCTTCAAAACTTTTAACAGACCTCTTTTGTAAATCCAAAAAGAAAAAAATATCCAAATTGCTTTTGTGGTTTAATAATTGAACATCTCTTTAAGCAATGAAACATCCATCAATTTCATTTGAATATCCAATGCATTTTTCTCTATATCCTTCTCATTGCTTGACACAATTACATCCACATTCAATTTAATTTCAAACTTATCCATTGTAGCTTGTTCCTCTTCTGTGACTTCACTGACATATGATCTATCATATCAAGAAAATTTAAAGACCAGTATTCAAAAACATCCATTAAAGTTGTTTGCTCCATTTTTTTCTTTGTTGACAAAATGAATTTATTATCTTCTAGCTCCCACTAGTGTCAAACCTGCAAGGTATCATTATCTTATTTCCTCTTAAAAGAACCCAAACAGTTGCCATTTCCCACAGGAATAATTCTTCTAATTCATTCAAAACTATAATTCCAAATCAATCTGGACCCATAATCCATTGTTAATTTTCCAAAATCCATATTCTAAGCACCCTTTTGCTTTTTAAACCAAAAAACAGTATTTTTCCAAAACTTTTAAAATCACTTTTAAAACATCTTTTTCCAAGGAGAAGGCAACTCACCCAATGAATACAGTAAAGCCTTGCTGATCCAAAGGTTCTTAATATTTCCAGTACAATAAAAAAAAAAATCCAAAAAGTGATTAAGAAATGAGGCTCAGTCGAGCTTTATATCCTCATACTGAAACAAGTATGAGCTTGATGGTATCCTGACTCCCAGCCACTCAATTTATAAGCTGACCACAAAACAACAGTTCCTGCTGTCTACACATGAAGAGTGGCTATCCAGAGACACGTGGATTATGTCAATGATCTTTCCTTCCTCCAGAGAGATTTCACCAGTCCTAATCTGGCATCCAGCTGTGATTTCCCTTGTAAACACGGTCCTGTGGCCAGCAGGATGTCTGCTTGCCATGACACTTACCAGAAGTCTGTTTAGACATTTCTGGATCTGATATGGATTTGAGGATCCCTAGAATTTTTCCTCTACAACAGGAGATCCCCTGAAATTTATTTATTTATTTGTTTGTTTGTTTGTTTATTTTCAAGAACAAAATAGAAATCACAACAAACATTCTGAACTGTTTCTAAAATGACACAATAAATCCATCCTGAAACTAATGGGCACAAAAAAAAAAAAAAAAAAATGAAAGTGTGTGTGTGTTAGTGTGTAAGAGAAAAAATGCTGTAGTCCATCCTACAGGGATGGAGTCACCCTAACAAGGATGCCTAACAGACAAGTCTACTGATACAGGTAGTCCTCAACTTACGACCATTTGTTCAGCGGCCATTCAAAGTTACGACGGTACTGAAAAGGAAACCTATGACCAGTTCTCAAAGTTGTTTTAGGTGAATTCCAGAAAATGATAGATTTAGAAAAACCAGTATATTAGATGGGTTAGACCCATATAAAAACTTAAGATAAATTATACAAGTATATTAATATCTAATTAAGGAGTTAGCACTCATATCTAAAAGTAGAGAACTGGTAAGAAGACACCATGAGGATGGAAAAGTAAGTATATATTGATATAAATTAGTGGGATCCAGTGGGAAAATTAGGTTAATGTTAAAGGTTTTTAGTAAAATATATTCTGCAGTATAAGAGGTACAAAATGGTAAAAATTTTAAGGATTTTTTTTAGATAAGATATAAATAGTAATGAGTGTATTAATTAAGAGGTATTAGGTTTTTAAAATTTTGGAGTGAGATCCATGGAAAAGGTGTTTAAAAAAGAGACAGAAGAGGATTAAAAGTGAGGTGGATAGAAATGGAAAACTATGTAAGGAAGTCAAGCAGCTGATGAGGGAAGGGAAATGGATAGATATGGGGAAAAACAGGTGTGTCCCCCCCCCCCAAGAATTTGGGTGAGTACCTGGACAAGGAAGCCTGAAGGGTGGATAGGGGTAAAAGATTAATATGTGTGGGGTATGGGTTAGGATGGGGAGAAAGGGGTATATGTTTATGTATTTTTGTTATATGTTTATGTATTATTGTCTTTACGTCTTTATATTTAATTATTGTTATATCAAGGTGTTAATTATTACAGTTCGTTCACAAAGTGGGACAAAAATATTTTCTGGGTTAGCAATAAATTCAAAGTTGGTTAAGAACATAAAAATTGTAACATGGAATGTTAGAGGCTTGGGTAACTTGTTAAAAAGATGAAGAGTAGAAGCACAATTAAGAAAAGAAAGACCAGCCATAATTTTCCTACAAGAAACACATAAAAAAATAGATAGAATTAATGAGTTGAAGCTACATTGGATTGAAAAGTATGAAAAATCGTATGGTACATCAAAAGCAAGGGGAGTAGCAACATCGATTTCTAAAAGATGTGAGTTTAAAATGGAAAATATGAGAAGATATTTAATGATACAAGGTCAAATAAGAGGTGATGATATTATATTAATAAACTTATATGCACCGAACAAAAAACAGGGAGAATTTTTTAATACTGTTGTGAAGCAGGTTGAAAAAGAAAGTAAAGGGATGATTATATTAGCAGGAGATTGTAATATGGTAGTAGATAAGAAATTGGATAAATCAAATATAACAATAGAGGAGATGAAAAATAGAAAAATGAAGTTAAACAGATTGATGAAAAAGGTTAATTTAAAAGATGTCTGGAGAGAATTGAAAGGTGAGGAAAAAGCATTTACATATTTTTCACAAGTGCACAAAACATATTCGAGAATAGATCACATATTTGCCTCAAATAATGCACTGGCAAAAATTACAAATGTTGAAATTGAAGTTATAAAAATTAATGACCATTCAATGGTGAGTATCCAAATGAAAATGAAATGTGATTATAAGGAAGCCAAAAGATGAAAAATGGATATGAATATTTTTAGAAATGAAGAGATATTGGAAAAACTAGAGAGAAAATGGAAGGAAATATGGCAGATTAACGATAATGGTGAAATTGAGCAGGGAATATTATGGGGCTCAATGAAGGCAGTAATAAGAAGATTAAGTATTAAAGAAGCTTCAATATTAAAAAGACAAAAAGAACAAAAGGAAGAAAAGATAGAAGAGAAGATAAAAGAGTTAGAGAAAAATTATATTATTAAAAGAGATAAAATTTTGAATGAGATATTAGCGTTAAAAGAAGAATTGCAAGGATTTGAGATGGAAAAGGTTCAGAGAAATCTGATTTATTTAAAAAGAGAATATTTTGAATATGCTAATAAAAATTCAAGGATGCTAGCTAGGGCTGCCCAACTGAAGAAGATAGAAAGGGAAATAGACATAATTAAAGATATAAAAGGAGAGAGATATAATTCGATGAAAGATAAGATAAAGGCAATACAAGAATTTTATGAGAAATTATATACAACTGAAGGGAGCTCAGAAGATAAAATTAGAAATTATTTTGAGAAAAATGTAAGTATCAAACTCCAGGAAGACGATAAAGATAGATTAGAACAAATATTAGGGAAGGAAGAGATAGAAGATTTTATAAAGAATTTGAAAGTTGGAAAAATGCCTGGGATGGATGGTTTAGGAGCAGAATTTTACAAAATGTTTTTAAAATGTTTAATTCTGAAATTGGAAAAAAAATTTAATAGTATTCTACAAAGAGGAGAGATTCCACCATCCTGGCAGTATTCTATAATAGTTTTGATTCCAAAGCCTGGAAAAGATAAATCAGAAATTGATTCATACAGACCAATATCATTAATAAATCAGGATGTGAAGGTATTTACAGCAATATTGGAGAGAAGATTGAATGGATTTACAGGAAAATATATTAGAAATTATCAAAGTGGATTTATAAAAGGAAGACAAATGGCGGATTTAATGAGAAGGTTATTGAATGTAATTAATTGTATAAAAGAATAGGAAGTAAAAGCTGAAGTACTAGCATTAGATATTTTCAAAGCCTTTGATTTGGTAGAAGGGCCAGCATTAAAAAATTTAATTCAACAAATGGGATTTGGAAAAACATTTCAACAAATTATTACAAAATTATATGCAGGGAATAAAGCTTCCATATTAGTTAATGATGGAATAACAGAACAATTTAACCTAAGCCGAGGAACAAGACAGGGTTGCCCTTTATCCCCAATTTTATTTATATTAGTGATAGAATTATTGGCAAATGTGATAAGAAAAGATAAAGATATAGAAGGAATAGGACAAGGAGAAAAAGTAAAGATTAGTTTGTTTGCAGATGATACTTTGTTAACTATAGTAGAACCATTAAAAGCTCTTGATAACATTCAGAAACATTTAGAAGACTTTGAAGAAGTAACAGATTTGAAAATAAATTGGAACAAGTCTGAGATTATGTTAATCAATAATAGTAGAGAGGAAATAGAAGAAGTTAAGAAGAAATACAAAATTAAAGTTACAGAGAGTTTTAAATGTTTGGGAATAAATAAAGCTAAAAATTTACAGGAATTAAAAACATTGAATTTTGATAAATTGATAAAAGAAATAAAAGAAGAAATACTTGGACTATATTGGATTCAATTCAAAAATTGAAATTGTCATGGTTTGGGACAGTAGCATTATGTAAAATGAAGATTTTACCTAAAATTAATTTTTTATTTTGGATGCTACCAATAAAATTAACAGAAGAGGAGTTAAGACAATGGCAAAATATCATAAATAATTTTTGCAATGGAGATAAAAAATCAAGAATAAATAAAAAAATATGGTATGCATCCCAGAAAGAAGGAGGATTAGGTATTCCAAATATTAATAAATATGATATAGCTAATCAAATGAGATATGTCCCTAATATGATATATGGAATAGAAAAATTGATTTGGGGAGAAATGGAGTTAGGGGAGATAAAGGATAAAGATTATTTTCTTTTTACACAAAATAAAAAATGTTTTATAGAAATAAAAAACCCAATAAGTAATGTTATCTTACAGACTTGGCATAAGAATAAAAAAAATATTTAGTCCAGGAATATCACCATTGACCTGAATTGTAGACTTAGAAAAATTTCCAGAGAATTTAAGGCAGGATTAATAGAAGATATGGAGCGAGCTGGAGTATTAAGATTGAAAGATTGATTAAGTAAAGTTTCTTGTAGAGATAATATAAAGGAAATATTTGAACAAAATAAAATATCTTGGTATAATGTACTGTGATTGGAGGCATGGACTAAGGATTGGGTAAAACAATATGGGAAATGAAGACAATTAACAAAATTTGAGGAATTAATAATACAAATGAAACAGAATGATACAGACAAAGTAACAAAAGGGTTAACAGGTAAAATATAGAAAATATTGATAGAAGGTAATCAAGCACATCAAGGAATGAAATTCAGTTGGGAGAGTGATTTAGGTATTAATATTACAGAAGAGGAATGGTCAAAGATTTGGATGCAAAGAATTATGAAAAATATGTCTGTCAGAATTAAAGAGAATTGTTATAAGACAGTTTGGAAGTGGTATATGACTCCAGTAACTTTAAGTTATTATAATAGAAGTAATTTAAAAAATTGTTGGAGGTATAAAAAAGAAATTGGGACTTATTTGCATTTATGGTGGGAATGTGAAAAGGTAAAAAAAAAAAATGGGAAAAGGTTTTTGTTGAGATTAATGAAATACAGTATTATCTATTAATTTGCAAATAAGTCCAAAAATTGCATTACTGTTAAATTTTGGAAATATGAAACTAGAATGGCAAAAGAAAGATGATAATAATTTTTTGTTACTGCCTTAAGATTAATAATAGTTAAAAATTGGAAAGTGGATTTTGAATATGAGCTTGAAGATTGTTTTTAAGAAATATGGAATATTGCTGTTAATGATAAATTTACACGTGAACTAAAATATAAAAAGGGTCTGGCAAAAAGGAATGATTTTGATGTTATATGGGGTGAATTTCTGGAATATGTTTTTGTTAAAGGGAAGGGAGTAAAACCAGATCAATATATATCATCCTTTTGGAGAAGAATTATTACTAATTCTTAATAAGGAATAATATTCCTTATTAAGAATTAGTAATAATAAAAATTTATGATAATAAAAAGTAAAAAGGCAAGGAGGGTTATAAGTCCCACAGGTAATGGGTGCATGTAGAGGTTAACTTTATATGTGTTCTATTTTGGTTGTTTGATTTAATTATTTTGTGTTTTTGTTATTGTTGGTTTTGTGTTTTGTAGTTTGTATTAAAAATTTTAAAAAGAGAAAAATAATAAAAAAAAAGTTGTAGCCATCCCAGCACCCCCATGGTTATATGATCATGATCTGGGTGCTTGGCAACCTGTTTGTACTTACAACCAGTTGCCAAATGCCCTGTGATCACATGATCACCATTTGCAACCTTCCATGCCGGCTTCCCCAGAAAGTCAAAGTGGAAGCTGGCAAGGAGTTGCTAAGGTAAGTCTCCCCTACCCGTGCACCCTCCTCCAGGCCCTCTGCGCTCATGCCACAGTGACCACTCACACACTTCCACACACCCTCCCCAACCTGCATCACACCCCTGCACACCCTCCCTGACCTGTGCAGTGCCACTCACGCAGCCCCGCACACCCTCCCCAACCCATGCGGCACCTGTTACGCATCCCTGTGCACCCCCGTGCATCCTCCCCAACTCTCCCCTGTGCCCCCCCTCCCACATACCCTCAGTCTCTCCCCAATCCAGCAGCAGCCTCTTACCTGCCTGCCAGCCTGGGACTTGCAACTTCCTGCCAGCTTCTCTACTGACTTTGGTTGTGGGAAGCCAGCAGGAAGTTGCCTTGCCTAACAACCATGGGATTCTGTTAACGATGGCAACCGGGACTGCAGGGATTGCTCTCACTAAGCCATGCAGTCACACTTTACAACCACATTGCTTAGCAAAGGAAATTCTAGTCCCAATTGTTGTCATAAGTCGAGGACTACCTGTGTTCATCTGTCCCCACTGCAAATATTCAAATGACTGCATTACTTCATTAAAGAAACATTCCAAAAGTTGCTTAAAATAAGGGCTGTCTTATAATACGGAAGTGTATGAAATAAAACAGGAGAGAAATGTTGAGTGTTACAAGCCACCTTTCCTTGAGAAGGCAGTGCATGATGTGAGTTGCTATAGCTATCCAACTCTAACCAAAGCTATTCACAGAAGCCAGTGCTCCCAGATCAAGATGGAAGCTCCAGTCTACATTCATGTTGATTACGCAAAGCTCTTTCTTCCTTAGTATATCAAGCATAAGTATGGATGGTGGTGCCTTTGGAGACCAGATTTCTCCACTGATCTAGAAAAAGGAGTTGTTTTGAAATAATCACTGTCCATTCTATACCAGAAAGAATCCACACTAGGAACAGGAAGGATAAGAAAGGAAGGGGAGGAAAACAACAGCAGGAAAAGGAGAGAAAGAAGCATTTCCGCTTGCCCAAATAGATTTGCCAAGCACCAGAAAGCATATGTTACACCAGTACTTTCTGGGTGACTTTATACTGCTATGCTGGCCTCAGATCAAAGGATAAAAGCACACTAAAAAATCTCAGGTGAAGTTACAGTATATATAAAAGCTCTCTAACCTAGGAAAACCTGTGAATATAAATTATTATGGGGGATGGGGGATTATAAAAAACCACACAAGGTAGATCAACAGATGAAAATACTGCCCTACCAATGCAAACAAATAAAATGGGCTAGATTTTTAATGATATACTGCAACAGGCAGCTAATCTTTAAGATTCATTAATTCTCTTTGATTCTTACAAGCAGAAATAAAAATGCTCTTGATAATAGACTGCTAATAATATATCCAATCTCATTTTCTTTCTACTTTTACATTTTATCTGCCACCAATTCTTGTTGGAATCATCTGAAGGACCACAAGGGTGCTTATTTCTTGATTTGTGTTTTCCTTAATGTTGCCATCTGCAATTGAAAAAAGATGAAGCTTTGCAAGAGGTGAGCTGTAGGGAAAAAAACAGTAGTCCTTGAAAAAAAAAATAGCACTTCTGATGCAATTGGAGACACACTGTTATTTTGATAAGAAAGAAACTGGACTGCCAAATCCCATTGTAATTACCATGAGAGTTTCTGCCTTGAATTTTGATTAAAAGAATAGGACTGACTTATGATCTGAATAAAAATTCAAGTTGAATCAAGAATCAGATATTGTAAGCCATCCTTGAGAAGAATTCCAGGATGTACTCTTTAAGAACATCTGATCTTATAACTGAATCCCCAGGTTATGCAAGAGATACTGAGGTGCAATAAGTTGAACAGTGAAAATGTTTGGGGGATACTTCTGGTTCAAAACTCCCACAGTCACCCATGCCCTAGTCACCTCCTGTTTGGACTATTGTAATGTGTTCTACATGGGGCTGCCTTTGAAGAGTCTTCGGAAGCTTCAGTTGGCTCAAAATGCAGTGGCCTGCAAAGTTCTACACAAGTCCAAATTTACTCATGTGTCACCTCTTTTGCAGGGGCTGCATTGGTTGCCAATCTGCTTCCAGGTCCAATTCAAGGTGCTGGTTATCATCTTTAGTCCTACATGGCTTGAGGCCTGGTTATTTGCAGGACCACCTTTCCCCAGTAATATCTACCCGGCCCACCAGACCAGGTCCCATCATTGAGGGAAGAACATCTGATGGACCACAAAGAAGGGCTTTTTCCATGGTGGCCCCCTCCCTGTGGAATGTTATCCCCACTAAATTAAGATTGGCCCCCACCATGATCTTGCTCCAGAAGGCCCTGAAGACATGGTTTTGCCAGTGGGCCTAGGAACCCCAAGCTGAAAAGGTGTCAGGCCTAGCCCAAGGAACTCCAAGAGACCATGTAAATTCAGTCCAGCAATGTTTATTAGCTACAACCTCTAGCAAGAATCTTCCCAGACTGAAACCCCAGTTCCCAAGTAATGCCAGCCACAACATTGTGAATTCCTCAGGGAGGTTCCAGTTTCATCCTCTCATCTCTCCCTCTCGCCTCAGGAGATGAAAGAAATTTTTTTCTCCCTGAGTCTGGCCTTCATAATTCCATTCCATCACATCACCCCTCCCTCCATCTCTATCCTCCCCCTCGGAGTTCTCATCAGAACTTGGCAAAGGCGGGAGGGACATGTCAGGTGATAATGGTCTCTCGATACATCTTGCCTCCTCCGTACAGTCATCCAACTGGTCCTGAAAAACAACTACAACAACATCCCTCCCTCCTACCATCTGCAAGCCTGAAGTAGAAGGCTGTGGATGGCTAGCTTGAGTCCGCTCCTCCCCTAATTCCCCCACCAAACCTTCCTCCAGCGCGCTGCCCCCTCCTTCTTCTTGCTGATTAATTGCTGGTGCTCCGGGCAACATTCGAGGCTTCAGTTTGCTAGGGAAACGCCTATGGAAGTCAATGACCAGCTCCGGGGCATGAATGTTCCTTGCATTCTCCCAAGGACGCTCCGCTTTGGGGTAGCCCCTCCAATGAATCAAATACTGGATTCTCTTTCCTCTCCTGCGAGAGTCCAATATCGCCTCCACCTCGTATTCCTCCTCTCCTTTGACCACAACCAGAGGGGGTGCGGAGGAGTGAGTTCTCAAGAGACTTGGTGGGGCATCCTTAACTAGTAAGGAGCGGTGAAAAACTGGATGGACCTTCATCAACGGTGGCAACTGCAATCAAAAGGCCAATTTATTCACCTGCTGCAAAACTTTAAATGGTCCAATGAACCGGTCATCTAATTTTCTGGATGGCCTACTGGAAGCTAGAAACTTGGCAGACAACCACACTTTGTCTCCCACAGAAATCTGTGGACCTGTCTGCCTGCGGGTATCAGCAGTCCTCTTGTATGCCTCCTTTGCCCTTGCTAATTGATCCCATAACAGTTGCTGCGCTGCTTGCTGTTCTTTCAGAAAATGCACTGCCCCCGGGACCCCTCCCTGTGACACAGTCTGTGGCAAAACCTGGGGAGCCCATCTGCAGAGTGCTTGAAACGGGGATCTCTCCCTCTCAACTCAGGAGATGAAAGAAAATGTTTTTCTCCCTGAGTCTGGCCTTCATAATTCCATTCCATCACAAAAGGAGCCGATCAAATGGTTGCGTTGAATGTGTTTTGGCCACCGCGGGAGGTGGGTGTTGATGGGTTTTTGTATTGGGGATTTTACTTTGTAAGCCGCCCGGAGTCACTGTGTGTGTGTGAGTTGGGTAGCCATATAAATTTCCTAAATAAATAAACAAACAAACAAACTGGAATCAAATATTATCAAAAATTCTAATATGTTCAGTGTAATTAGAATGGGCTATATAGTTTAGTGCAGATTGCCAGAGCACATTAAGTTTGTATTTCATGAAACTTAACCTTGAGTTAAGACTGAAAACCCTGCTTAGCCTAGTCTTTTTGATCTTCACATCTTGATTTTGTAGAGTTTGTCAGGTGATCATTTACCATATTGCCAAACAAACAAAAAAAACAGTGCTACAATTTTGCATCCTTCTAACAGAAACCTAAACAGTGGACAGTTGACCTGTCCTCTCCTGATATTTGTCAGGACATTCTGCTTATCAACCAGTGAAATAATTCAGCTGACTTTGACAAAATGCCCAGAGAGTTCCAGGCACTTTCAAAAGAGAGTAAAAATTAGAGAGTTTTAAACACATATGAACTAAACATTTAGTGAGCTTTCATATGTATCTACCACCTACAAGAGTATGTTTATGGTTTCTTGCTGTTGATGTATGTCTCCAAGCCAAATATAAACTATGCCTCTTTGATTCTTGCTGACTACACTGGTATATCAACATATGTATTTAAAACAAATACCCACAATTTAGACTTGCACGATATACAAACTAGACTAAAATAGTAAGCCCATCATTTGTGTTTCAGCATGTTGTGGGAACTCAGCTATTGTCTTAGCACACTATATGAGCAAGCTGTCACTTTAAGCCATACTTATTTGGGCATAGCATGTCATGTAAACATAGCAATATTGTGTTAATCCAGAGTTAATATGCTGATAAACAAGCCATAGAAATAATAGCTATTTTCTCATATTTAATACTATATCAGACTGTACAAATCTGCATCTGGGTGAAGGCCACGTATCTCAAGGAGTCAAAATGATAAGTTCATACCAAATTTAAGAGAAATTAATTTCTTGACATAGGATGACATACTTTTTGCCTCAGATATTATGCAAACTAATGATTGTAGTTTGTAGTCTATAGAAAATACGTTTATGCAATAAGTCTCAATTTTGTTCTCACCGCTCAGCTGAATATAGTTCTCTTGTTCCCCTAATAAGCACATTTTGTCAGTTCCCCAGATGACAAGAAAAGCATACAAAGAGAGGTACAGAGACTCCTGGCAACTGTACAGGAATTAGGAACCTCTGCCAGAATCAGCTAGTCATTTTACAGAAGTACCTGTCTTTTTAATCTATTGGCCAAAAAGGAAGGGAGGGTTAAGAAAGATATTGTCAATAGCTACTTCAAATTTAACCTTACAGGAGGTATGTTGAAAGATTTGTCCTTGCAAAGAAGAAAATATGCAATTTCCTTATGGGAAGAGGTGGAAAGATCTAGAAGTTGTTAGGAGAAAAGTACAGATCTTTATGCTGTTTTTGTTCTAAATTTTTTATTATTATTATTATTGTTACTACTACTACTACTATTACTATTATTATTACTATTTAAACCAAGCAAGTAAGTTAAATACTGTCCTCTCTACTTAAAACCTTTCTAATCTATTAATACTGTCATGGACAATTTTTCCTGCTTTTGTGAGTGCTTTGTTATTTTTATAAGAGAAGAATGAGAGAAAGAAGAGTCAAACCAATAGTAATGCAACATTATACTGAATATTTCAATGCTGAGCAAGTGAAAGAGACAGACCTGTGTATTCCTGTTCCACAGATGTTTACTTTAACACAGAAGCAATGAAGATGAAAGCAGAAGTATGATGGCTGACTGTGAATCTGTGAAAATAGGGTTTAAGTCTTACAGAGTAATGTAAGCTATAGAGTCTTACAAGGACTCTAATGGGTAGGAGGTGAATTTGAATCATAAGGAATCTTCCAACACTGCAAGAGGTTGGTAGAGTAAACAAATTATTGGTACAGTGATACATTTGGATAACCCTTTGGTCCCCTCTATAGCAAGAGGTAACATGTTTGGGGACTAAAACGTGCAGTTGGCTTTGTGTAGATGCTGGGGGCTACCCTTCAAAAAGGTGATGGCCAAGAAAAATATCTGGGGCCAATACAATAATTCATTTTACTTATATCTAAATTAAATTAAACTTGATTAATATTACTCTAGTATATTTAGTAATTTTCTCCTTTCTCCTATGTAAAATGATAATTGAGCAGCAATTTACCTAGGAATTCTGAGAATCCCTTCAAAGGCTTTTGGGGGATGAAAACTGGAACCTCAGATTGTGCACTTCTGTCTATCACTGTTGTTAGAGAATCTAGCACAGTGCTTCCTCCTTAATACCTATCATATTTCTTCTCCTTCTGCTCCATTGAATGGATGAGCATGCTAAACCATGACAAAAGAATTACTCATCCTCACAGTGGAATTATTAAAAATTGTGAGCTTTTTATGGAACACTATGAGGTGTTAAAAGAATATTGGGTCATAAAAAATACTAATGGTTGGTTGCTTCCACACAAGCAGATTTATTATGCTGAAAGAATGTAAATTCATTATTTGCTGCCCTGTCACTGATTCTAGGCATTTCACCAAAAAAGTACAGCAAGTTCTACGTGCCTAATTCCCTTGAATTACTTATTTCTCAAATGTCCATGCAATTCATTTGTCAAATCTGTTATCAGATGAGCTATAGGCAGTTTCTTAAATTAAGCATCTGCCATTAGATTAAGATTTTCAGTTGATTTGGGATTTCTTGGCAGGAGAAGAGTGGCATAGGGCTTGAAGAAAGTCTAGAGAAAATGGGAGGGAGAAGATAACAAAGTAGATAGACAGAATCTGAGAGAGAAGCCAGTTAAACAGTTGAGAATGCAGTAGGAGAAAAATTATTAGGTCAATTTTACATGAAGTATAGAAGTACAAAAGCACGGGAGAGACTATATATTGACGCAGGCTTTCACGGCCAAGGTCAATCCAATGGTGATGAGCCTCTGGGCTATTAGGCCATGGTCTGTTGCCTGTGAGCTGCCAAGAAGTGTGCTACAGAGCAGTCCACTTTCACCTCTGAAGATGCCCACCACAGTTGCTGGATAAATGTCAGAATACCATATAATTAGGTCATGGCCTATTAGTCTGGAAATTCATCACGATTGGACAGGAGAGACTATTTATTTCTTCCAAGAAGCAGAGCAGATTGTCTCCTGCCAGCAATTTTATTAAATCTACCCTAACAGTGAGGATTACAAAATGTTAGACCAGGCAAAGATAACTGTTCTTCTATAATATGGGCAGAGAATATTGTGTTGGCTAAATACTTAGTTAGGTTGATCTTCCAAACAGGCCCACTATATACATGGGTAACATTCTGTTAAGGTCATTCCAGTATTGATGGGTCTGTGCTTCAGTTTGGACTATGTTCTCTCAAAGCCTAGCACATTTAGGTGGAGGGCTGAGTGTTCTATAAGGGTTTCAGTCTTCCATGAGAATCAGGTAGATGGTCTGAACCTGAGTACCTGAGAGGGAATGTTCCAAAACTAATATACAGTATATGCATGCAAGCACATGCTTGATGTAATTTTGAGGAGCACAGTGGTGGAGCATATGCTTTCCATACAAAAGTTCCTAAATTTGTCTCCAGATTAGAACTGAATGAGAGTGAGGTTTTTAAGAGAACCAGAAATGAAGTCTCACCTATTCTGTAACCATACTGGATTTCTTGAAAAAAGTTGCATCATGCCATATGGAAAAAGAGCAGGGTCTGGCTTTCCAGTATACTTAATTTAACTTATTTCAGAAACTAAAGCAATATTGCTCTTAAAAATGGCTCCCAAAGTATTTTTAAGTCAATAGGAAGACATTGCAATATGGACTTATGTGTCAGAGTCTAAGACATGAACCATAGCAGTTCTCAAATAGCAAAGTCGCTTACAAAGTGAGGATTGGCCCTCCCATAAGATATAATAAAGCAGCAATCAACTGAGAGGGCCAGTTTGGTGTAGTGGTTAAGGCACCAGGCTAGAAACTGGGAGACAGTGAGTTCTAGTCTGGCCTTAGGCACAAAGCAGCTGGGTGCTCTTGGGCCAGTCACTCTCAGCCCTAGAAAGAAGGTGGCAATGGCAAACCATTTCTGAAATCTTGCCATGAAAACTGCAGGTCTAGTCCAGGCAGTTGCCAGGAGTCAACACTGACTTGAAGGCACACACACAAACAAAACCTGATGGTCTGGGAGGGATACTGTATTGAGGGCTAACCCTACCTGCCACGCTACTGACCTGCTGCTGCCTCATAGAGCCATTTCATTGCACCTGAAGAGCACAGCTCTCCAGGGTAGTTCTGTGCTCCAGCCTGTCTTTTTATATGTGCTGCTCTAAGAGTCCTTAGAGTGACACATTGAGACATGGCTACAGCAGCTGTCTGCACAAACAGCCACTGTGGGCATCTTAAAATGTGTCCCGTTGAAAACTTGGCACAGAATGACCTCTGTAGAACAGCTGCCTGGGTGGCTAGCCAGAGATGAATGGCAACCTTGTAGGGTTACAGAAGGAGCAAATAGAAGAGAATACTGGAGGAAGCAGCAAACCTTTTGCTGCCTTAAATGGCAAATCTATCTGCCTTAGTCAGCAGAACCTTGTGGGCTGCCCTGGAAGGCACCCACTGATATGTGAAATGACTCTGATGCAGATCAGTACTTTTCTTTTAACCCTGTTCATACAACCTGCCAACTAATACTGCTATAATACATCCAAGGAACAATTGGATGATGCTGAACGGGGAACCACAAGTAGCATTGCAACATATCTGGGAAATACACAAGAAAAGCATCCCATATGGACAAAGCAACCATTGCCAATCCAAGTAGGAGGAAGTAAGAAAAAAATTAAAACAATATAATCCAACTAAAATGCTGACGCATCACATCAGATTCACTTCTGAAAGACAATGATTAGCAGATTGCAGACAAAGAGAAGGCAGGATATGTAAAAAAGAAACAAGAGGAAAAATCTTCTCTTTTTGTTCAGCTTGGATTCCAACTTCAAAAAATACAGGAGATCAAAATTTTAGAAGTGGCAACAGCTGTATTAACCTATATTATGGAGAAGTAGGCAGTGTCCCTAAGGAACTAGTTTTGCACCAAATATTCAGAAATTACTTCTTTGAGAACTGGGAACTCCCATATTGGATACAGCAAGAACAACTATTTTTTTTTTCCAATAAACACATTATTCTTTATATTCCTTCTCAAGAAGGTACTTCATCTGATAAAGAACTCCAATCCTAACATTGCACTGTAATATTTTGCAGTAACAACACCAGTAACAAGGTACTGCAGGGTCATCAGGGCTATATGAACTCTTCTAAGAGAACAGATCATCGATTCACGTACCATCCAGGGTTGGCTCCATATTTGCACGTTATTCTTGTATTTGTGAAAGGTATGTTCCTCCTATCCTCCAAAAGTTCAAGATGGCATACATAGCACTCCCTTCTCCAATTTTTCTTGCAACACCTATGTTGTGGATTAGGTTAAGGTGAATGTTGGGAAGTGGCCCAAAGTCATCCAGTGAAGATCTGTGGATGATGGTGGACTTTAACTTAGGTCTCCCCATTCCTAGAACACCTTAACTGTTGTTCTGCACTGGACCTTATACATGGCCCTTAAGCTACCCCACAACATATTGACCTGACTACTATCTAATGTCCCTATTGCAGTCAGCACAGTGATACATACATAGCACAGCTGCAGAAGAAAAAATCAAATTAACTCCACTATTGATAAAAAGTTATTTTTATTTGGGCAGGCTTTGATGAGTAATCAGATTTTGACTACTAATGTGGCCATACTCTGCATGGTGTGTGTGTGTGTGTGTGTGTGTGTTATGCATGTGGTCATTTAAATTAATGCTTTTTTAATTATGTTTTATGTCATTATATTATACCAAGGTAACTAACAGAATGTAATTACTGGCTTTGGGGCAGGAAGGGAGGTTAAAATGTCAAGATGGTGGGTATGATCATTTGATTGAAGCCCCACCCCTTTTTTTACATTCATGCAATGTGTCCATGCATGTTAAAAGGAACAGTTTTTTTACCCACTATATTGACTTTTTTGAGCCTTCTTTCCACGGACAACCCTGCTTTGGGGTAAGAGTGCTAAGATGGTAAAGCAGGAACCAGTGGTACTCAAGCTAGGCAGGACCATTATGTTAACAGATCTAATCTGTGTTTCATAGGGTTGAAAAGAACAGCCAAGTTTGTTAGAACTGCTGGAATAAAAAGCATAGCATTTAAACCATGGAGCATATATCTATCTATATATTTATTATTATATATATATATATTAAAAGAGTATTGTCAATCCTACAAGGTACAGTAGGCCAGACAAAGAAATGAATGCCATGTAACCAACGCCTACTTTTATTGTAAAGCTATAGTAACAGGATCTTGCAAGTCTGAATGTGCTTCCCCCTCCCTTCCTTTATTGCCATGTAAAGTAGGGAGGTGAAATGTCTTCTCAAGTTATTTTCCTGACCCAGGTTCAGGCCCCCTTTATATGATTGCATTTGGAAGTGGCACAATTCCTTTTATCAAATTATACTCTAAAAATGATATCCAAAGAGAATTGAATTCTATATCAGATTTACTTTTTAAATACAATGTTATTCTAGACATCAAGGCATACTTCTACAATTTAGTTAGCAATTCTTCCAGAGGGGATAAAAGATTTTTTCCAGTAAGAGGCATATATACACAGACAAAAAATGTGTGTTTTGTGTACATGGAATTGTTGCAATCATTAACATATGCAATACTAATTTAGCATATTTTGAAGAAATAGATGGTTTAGTTTAATATAGTCTTTCACTTGTTCAATTCTGAGTTGTAGTTCATTGTAAATTGTGTCTAATAAATGTTCAGTATTAAGTTGCTATGCTACTTAGTTGAAAATACTGGAACAAACTAAATGTAAAGAGGACTGGGTAGTAAAAGACTCAGGAGATCTTATCTTTGTCCTGTTAACAATAAGATCTTGCAGTTTAAACAAGTTGCTAAAGAGCAAATTGGTAAAAAATTATTCTTAAATAGTTCTTTATTGTATTTTGTCAAGAAATTCCTTAATATTTTACCTTCGTACCAGAAATATTGAAGCCTGTTACAGGTACTCCTCACTTAATGACCACAATAGGGACCATAAAATTGGTTATGTGGGGCAGTCATTAAGCAAGTCACCACATGACCAGACCCAATTTTATGACCATTTTGATGATGGTCATTAAGCAGATAACCAGTTGTTAAGCAAATCATATGGTCATTAAACAAGTCCAGCTTCTCCAATGGACATTTTTTGATGGAATTTGCTTAATGACCTCAGTGACTGTCTTAATGACCACAATGATTTCCTTAACCACTGCAGTGATTCACTTAACGACTGTCATAAGAAAGGTTGCAAATTACGATCACATGACCACGGGGAGGGGACAGTTTGCGATGGTCATAAGTGCAAGTGCAGGTTGTAAAGCACTTTTTCCAAGGCCGTCATAACTTCGAACTGTTGTTAAATGAATGGTCGTTAAGCAAAGATTACCTGTAGTTGATACAAATTGTTTTCATCCTCTGTCAAATTCCATGTCAACTTTTGAGTTTTCTCTTTATTGATTCTGTAGCCTGACACCAAAACATATCGCTGCATATGTTCCATCAATACTGTTAAGGAATTTCTAGGCCAAGTGATCGTAAGTACAATATCATCAGCAAATAATTTCGATTTCTGTTCTACTGTTTTGGCTTATTTGAATTGCCAGAGGTTCTGAGCATATTTCTATAGAGGGAGGCTTAGACTGCTGTGCTCTGCAGCACACAGATATTCTGCATGTATATGGATTCATTTTTGTCTGCAATAAACCAACTGATCAAGTTGTGTCATGTCTGTGAGCTTCTGTTGCCAGCTGAACATGGGGTTAAATGTCTGGAGAGTCCAGATTTATTTCAGTGCCTGTCATGAAGCCTCAGTTGATTCCTCCAAAACCTCTAAGAAACATGGAACTCTAGAAGGAGCAATAAGGCCAATATATCCACATGACAAGTGCTTAAGTTGAATAAAATGATGGAAGCTCTCTGAGGAAAATCAGTTCTAAATTCTGCAACATTTTAACAATTGCTTCATTTGAATTAAATTGGTTAAAGTAATAATATTATGAAGGCCAGATTCACCTTTAAAAATGGATTTATCAGTTATTATGTTTTCTTTTCATAGATAAAAGGATCAAAATTATATCTACAGCCCAATATTGCCTATATTTATCTTTTAACATTGTATTTCAGTGAAGTTGTTGTTATCTGACTTGAATCTCATCTGCTGACAAACTATCAGGGTAAAAATCCAAGAATAAGCAAAAAAACAAAAATGTAATTTAAAAGTCTCTTGGTTTCAGAACATGCTCTTCTCTTTTCCATGAAACTTCACTCAAAGGCCACCTAAATCTTCAACACAACACAAGGAGGCCATTTTGTAATTTGCCAATGAGGCAATTAATCCACAGTATATTTGGCATTCAGTACCTAATATGTGTTACTGTTTTTACAGTGCTGCAGACTGCTGATGTTATAGCAAATTAAACTGGCCAAGCTAAATTTTCAATTTCTGTAGAAATATACATAATCTCTTTTCAATATTTGAAAACAGAACAGTAATGCTATAGAATGGATGGAAGTGGAGGCTTGCCTGATTCTTATTAATGCTTCATAACACTCTTGTTATTCTCAGAACAGCTAATGATCAGCTTAGGAAACTGGTGATATAGCCATAAATAGTCAAACACATCCAGGAAAATGGTTACATGACCACTTCTCAGGATGACTGCAAAAACCAAATGTTCAAATCAAATTATCAGATAAGATAACACAGCATATGCTGTAGCTAAGTGCTCTTAATTAAATAAGTGATCCAAATGCATATAACAAAACTGTAATTTTATTGGCTAGGAGCTATAGAACAATTTAGAATACATGAATGGTTGTGTTAAGCAACTATAGTCTTTGTATAACACTCAGGAATTATAGGAATTGGCAAAGAGCTGACCAATTGTCAAGCACAGCCTTTTATCATGACAATGACAATAACCAATTCACCTTAATAAAAATGAAGGATATCTCAACCAAATTATCCATCTCAAAAAGGAAAGCTATTCTTAACAGATCTTTGTATAATTTAGTCTATTTTTTAACAATCCCAAGTCAAGGTATTCTTGCAATTGGAGAATATTGATCCTCAGAGAAAGTCAATGGGAAAATGTGACAGATATGTTTTCTCCAGTTTAGGGCACTCCAGATGTGCTATATTAGAATTCCCATAACTAAATATGCTATTTGGGAATTATGGGACTTATAATGCAACACAGTTGGATAATGTTGAGTTGGATAACTCTGTCACAGAGCAGAAAATATAAAATAGATTGCACATATTTAGATTTTGATAACAAATAGAAATAACAGTTGGTAACAAGTGTATACCATCAATATTCCTTTAGATATCGACATCTAAGAATGTAGGAGGAAGCCTGCTAAAGGTGACTAAAGGCTTACCAAGCCTATCACAAGACTGGGGACAAATACCTAAATATAAATATTTCCTGAAAGTCTATGCAAACTGAGATGCAGTTATACCTTGATATTCAAATTATTCCAAATTTTGTGAGATAATTACCAATCAAAAATTACATACAAAAATGCATGTACCAATAGAAGAGAATATGTGTAGCTCAGGGTAGAAATGTGGAGTCCTTGGGGTTCTGTGAGCTTGGTTGTTTTCTTGCAAACGTTTCGTTACCCAGCTAGGTAACATCTTCAGTGCAAGAATGGAATGGGGTTTGCTCTCTGTTTATATACAGTGGCATGCCCTGCCAGCGTTGGTGGGTAATCAATATGTCCAGCCACCCACTATCCACTGCAGAAGACAATATCCTCCAGAAAGGCCTCAACTATAACATGGACAATGCTAATCAGCTAGAATTCTGTGCAGCCTTAGAAGCAGCATTTAAAACTACAGGACTCAACACAGAGACCCAAGAAAACATAAGGCAGACAATCATACCACAGATCGGAAGAACACAGTATCAGCACCAACTCAAAGCAGAGGACAGAGCAGCCCTCAAAAGCCTAAGGAAGGACCAAACCATCATCATCCTCCCAGCAGACAAAGCCTGAACCACAGTTATTATGGATAAATCACAATACTTGCAAAAAGCCAAAAAATTATTAGAGAAAAAAGAAACCTACATCCCAGTTAACACCAACCCAATACAGAAACTAGACAACCTAATCAAGAGAACCCTTAATGACCTAACCAAGAAAGGCCAGATCACAAAAGAACAGTGGCAGATAGAAAGCAGTGGGCCCATCCTCCCACACTTCTATGGTCAACCAAAAATACACAAGCCTGACATACCACTCTGACCAATTGTATCTTTACCAGGGACTCCAACATACAACATAGCAAAAGAACTGACAAAAAAGCTTGGACATCTCACAGAGAAGAGCAAATATTCTATCAACTCCTCACTACAGTGTCTCCAGAAAATCAAAGATGTACACATAGATGAAGATGACATTATGGTCTCATTTGATGTCACAGCACTCTTTACATCCATAACCCCAGAACTAGTGAAAGAATCCATATCAGCAGTACTATACAACACACCTGACTTAACCAAATACACTCAGATCGAAATACTCAGAATCATGGACCTCCTCAACCTCTGCCTATTTTCAGTTTGATGGACAAAAATACCAACAAATCAGAGGCACATCCATGGGATCACCACTGTCAAGACTCATAGCAGAGATTGTAATGCAATGCCTAGAAACTATAGCCCTTCCACACATACAACTTAAAGCATGGATCTGGTATGTAGATGACACCTTTGTTATAATAAAAAAGGAACAACTAGAGAAGACACATGAAACTATCAACATCTTCAAAGTAATAAAATTCACTAGAGAGGAAGAAAACAACAATACACTACCCTTTCTGGATATCCTCATCAGCAGAGGAAAGAACAGCAAATAAGAAACCCAAGTCTATTGGAAGACAACCCACACTAATCAAGTTCTCCATTACCAAAGTAACAACCCAACTTCCCACAAGAGGAGCTGTGTAAGAACATTATTCAAACAAGCACAAACACACTGCAGCAACCCAGAACAGCAGAAAAAGAAAACAGACCACCTATACAACATCTTCCAACAAAATGGATACTTTATCAAAAAGTGCCTGACCACTCAACTTACTACAACACAACCAACACAAGCTATGAAAAGGATAACACTGCCATACATCAGAAACATCTCAAAAACAATCAACAGGCTTTTATAACCACATGGCATCTCCATACCACACAAACCAACTAAAGCCTTCCAGAACATCTTAAGCAAACCAAAAGACCCAGTAGCCCAAGAAGGAAAAACAAGAGTCATCTACAACATATAGTATAAGGACTGTAACAAACAGTATGTAGGAGAGACAGGCAGAAAGCTGGCAGAGTGCATCCATGAACACCAACTAGCAGTCAGAAGACACGATGAAAACTCCTTAATCTCACAACACATGGACAGACTTAACCATAGTTTCAACTGGGAAACTGAAAGCATCTTAGACCAAGCTAAATCCAAAAATGTGAGGGAATTCCAGAAAGCTTAGTATTTAGACAAGGCAGCCATCAACAGGCACATAGAGATAAACAACATCTACACATTATTCAAAAGAGACAATAGAAAGGAAAACAAAAGATCAGAACATCTCCTCACCAGCAATCATCACCCAGATAAGCAGAGATTAACTCCAAGGTTACTATCAGACACACAAGCTGTAAACAAGGAAGTACCAGAGGGAAAAAATAAAATAAAACAAAACAAAACTCACACCCCCACCAACACTGGCAGGTCATGCCACCATATACTGTATAAACAGAGAGCAAACCCCATCCCATTCTAGCACTGAAGATGTTACCTAGACAGGTAACAAAACATTTGCAAGAAAACAACCAAGCTCAGAGAACCCCAAGGGCTCCACAAAAATGCATGTATTAGGAAAACTGACACACAAAAAAGTATGCACTATGAATAGTGTATATAAACAAGTTCAAGAAACCTCCTGAATGTATTTGCATCTACTTTACAAAAGTAACAATGCAACTTGATGCAGAAGTAGGACAAAATGATTTTAAGAAAGGAAAAATAAAAAAGCACGTGAAATGGAACATGATCAATCTCAGTATCCCTAGAGGCCAATCAAGTCTATGGATAGCTCACCATGAGGAGATCAAGTCAACAGCCCTGCCTTGTTAATTCCTAACAACTGGAGTTCAGAGGATATGTTGCCTCTCATCCTGAATATAGCCTTCATGACTATTGGCTATGAATTTGTCAACCCTTTCCCTTCCAAGTCATCTAAATGATGATATGGCAATGCCATTTTCTGTGCTGAAACTCTAAAGATTGGGCTGGTTCACTCATTGCATTAATCATGGTTAGTATAAATATAGTTTATTGAATAAGACACAATTGGCTGGGTTTCAACAAAAAGCAAAGTAAGTGTGATGTGTGAATTCAGCAACCCTAACCTTCCACTTTGAAAAGGGAATGAGTGCTTGGGGTGCCTTTTTCTGCTGCCAAAAACATTTAAACAGGACATCTAGTACAGGTTTGATTCATGTTTGTTCTCTTTCTCTCCCCCACACATATACCCAAACATTCCCTCTGACCTCTATATCTAAAATGATTAACAACAATATGTAAGGCGTTATACAGGACTTATCTGGTAGAATGTAGTATATATTCTTACAAAAATTATGTTTGGGAATATCCTTATCCATTGATTTGATTAATGGGATACATTTATGGATATATTTATGTAATTCTTGTTTTTTCTGATAGATATATTAGATATTCAGAATAATCAAAAACATTTATATTGGCAGAACTGGTTTCCTTTTGGTAGAAAATTAGCCACCTGAAATGAAGAGCAGCATTCTTTGGCAAAAACTACAGAAAAAGACTTCAGAATTAGCAACCACCATGTTAGAAGCAAAATACTGCAGGGAGAAAAAAGAAATGGCCAGATAATTAAATTATAGAACATTGAAAATGTCAAAGAATAGCAGCAGATGGACATCATACATGGATTATATGAGGTATTAGCATGCTGATATCCCATTCAGCTGCAAAGATGGCAACAGAAACTGTAAATAGTCCAAAATGAATCCATGGCTGGGACCAAAAGTCTAACAAAACCAGGCAAACTGGCAGAAAATGAATCTGATTCTCTCCATGCAGTCTTGAAGCAGTAAGCTGTTGGCCTTTCTGAGCTGAAGTAATTGCTCTGCTTCTATTTTGGTGAATCCCTCATTCTTCCATGATACCCTACAGTTAATGCACTTTAATTGCAAAAGGAAATCATGCACTGCCAAGTACTTCAAGCTGAGCCATCATCCTGTTATCTCATAAACACTAAGCAAGAAGAATATTTTCTCCCACTAGTAGAAATATTCAGAAATAACTGAACTAACAGTAATGCCTCAGAAGGCATAGCAAGAAACTTGAGCATACTCTAATAGTCCACTGAGTAAGCTTTAAGATTTCCAAAGCCTATGCATATGAATTATATCTCAGATCAGCCGTACCACATGAAACAACCAGATCCCTCTGAAAACTTAAAAGTAGGGCAGCAAGTTCATCAGCTCTTTCAATGAGAGAGCTTCTGAACATGGAGATTCTATATAATATTATATAATTATTATGTCCATTATAAGGGATGTCAACTGGTGGGCCTATTCTCCACTAATCTGAATAATTATGTCACAACATTATGTAAATTAGTACCTACTGGACTATACCTTCTTAGTCATCTTCACTCTATATCCCTCCAAATCCTGACCACTGGCTAAGGTGTTTAGCAGTTATAAGGGTTATACTGTAAAATATCTGGAGAAAGCTGATTGTGGAAGACCAGTCAATAGCAATGTTGTGAATAAACAGCCAGTGCTGCAGCCTTCCTGCCAGACTAAATGGTAGACAGTGTCTGAGTTTGAATAAATAACTTTTCCCAGGTACAAGCTTTAGCATGTATGCTCAGGAGATCCCTTCAAACCCTCCCTGCCTAGATGCGGGGGGTGGGGGGATGTTCTTTTAGAAGCCTAAGGCAGAACTCTCAGAACATGAAGCAAGAAGCTCCTATGCTTGAGCTGGGAATATATGTAGAGTTTATCTCTCCTGCAGCTCTGATGAATTAATGGAATTACTCCAGGAATCCAGGGGAGTTCTAGAGACAGAGGACTTTATTTTGAGAGTCAGTTTATTTCTAAGAAATAGATTACTGCTGTAGTTAGATGTTGGGGTACATTTTACCTACATGTGTCAGAAGCCTTATTTCTCTGCATAAATGCAACATTTTGTATTTCAGACTCAGTTCAATATTTTCTCTTCACTAATTTCCTGGGATCTGATACATAAGGTTGAAAGCCACCTCTCTCTTAAGATCATAGCAAAGAATGATAGCAAAGAAGTATCAGGTGCTCTACTGAGAGCATTGCACATATTTTTAAAGTCAGACTTCATTTATTATAACTCTTCCTAATAAAGTTTGATTTTGTTTAATTTTTGTAAGATTTGGTCTATCCACCCTCCTCCCTGCCTCCCCCAAAAATAGGGAAGTAAGGCATGAATATTGTACTCACATGTCTTATGTTACAAAGCCAGGAGATGGAATTATCAAATTTTATTTCTTTCTGTCCACTTTACCTCTTATTTGCATGGAAGTCTGTACAGGTTGTGAAAGTCCTATCCTGCAGACCAGGATTAGAGGAAAAATGCTAGGTAAGATGACTCCTGGAAGACAGGTGATTGCAGCAGCAACTACCAAGTAGAGACACCATAGCAGAAGATGAAACTAATGTAGGTAGAGCCAGTAGACTTCTGGGAGAGGTGGTTGGAAACCTCAAGTCTTTCATCCAAACAAGTTCAACCATGCTGATACAAGCAATAAATAGCCTTCATGAAATATATTTTTTATCAAGAAGATGATACAGCTGTGCAAATTATCAAATGCTGAAGTAAAGAACCTCCTCAAAGTTGCTTCAAGGAACAACATGATCACCTCATTTCTAAAAGTCAAGCAGCCACTTTTTTCCTATTTTGTCTGCCTCCTCTGACAGTTCCAATTCCTGGAAGAGACTTTGAGGTGACACAATATGCCTTACTTGAGGAGAATCACACTTCCTCCTACTTCAACAAATAATATTTGTGGTGCATCATTTATGGGGTGCATCATCTATGTACTGGACAGAGTCTCACTTAGATGAAATCACGTAACTTCTCATAGACCTATATGTCATTACATGACTTTTTCATAACCTGTTATTGTGAAATTAGTATGTGATCCTCCTATGAATGTGGTTTCTTGAAGTGTTTCACATCAACAAGGGACGGGGGTGGTAACTCACAGTACCATGGAGGTATCATTATTCAAGAAGGGTAGGACAGTTTTTTTCCTGAATTTTTCTGTCTCCCTCTCCCCTGAACTAATATTAGCCCAAGACATTTTGCTGCTTGAAACAGGATTCAGATTTATACAGGAAACTACCTTTTACTGATTTAGACCAAGTTAGTATTACTGATGAGCTGTAACAGCTTTCCAGAGTTTCAGACAGGAGCTGCTGAGGACTGAACTAGAGTCCTTCTGCATGCAAAGTATGCATTCTACTAGTGAGCTACAGTCCATCATACAGATGTCTTCCATTCCCTACCTGAAGCCAATATTTGCCTTGCTGCACAGCTCAGATGTCACAGTCAACTGACATCGCTGAATGGAAAAATAACTCTTCAGAGTTCTTCAAACTGAGCAAAAGAAATTAAATATTGCCACGGGGATAGTAAACTAACGAAACTGAAAAAAGGTCAGAGTGAATTGGATAGAATCAAAATGGCAGGTAGGAAGTTTTTGAATTTCAGCCAAAGGGAAAGGAATTCCTTTCTACCTTATTATCTTGCTTACCTTCCTTTTCTACAGTCACTGAGAAGTATAGAGGATCTGGTACGTGCCACTACAGTAGCATCCTCTTCAAATACAGCAACAGGGTCAGAATGATTGATGGACAGATTGTCCTGGGTTAAAACTCATGGGCCAGAGCATCTAGTCTATCCGCATTGGGAAGTGGCAGAGATAGTATTTGGGACCAAAGCAAGCATTGCAAATATCCCAACAGCTCTTATTTGACTTTACAGCAACATTATTCATTCCATATATTATCTTATTCATCCACAGTCACAGGAATTTCTTATGCACAGGAAGACCCCCAGTTCTAAAAACAGAACAATTGTCTGCTCTTTAATTGCCTCCTCATAAATCTGCTGAGAGCCTTTGTTCCCTGTTCTGTGAAATACCTGTGAAAATCTTGTTGTGTAGTGCAGTAAACCTGGTCATAATTTCCAGATTCATACTTAATATATTTCAAGAGAAAATTCTAAACTACTCTTTCTAAAAATAATCAAATGGGTTATGTTCACAGCTAGAGAACACAAGAAAAGTACTGAGACATGACTAAGTTAGCTAATGCCCACTAATCAGAGAAAAAGGCAGCTTGGCTTGCTGTTGTGCCTCTAACAAGAAGGGATGAATCTTTACACATAACCACCTACCAATGTTCCATAATGAAGTTCTGGACAAAATCTGGTGAGCAATTCTCACAATTCCAGAATCAGCCTCTGAATTTTTTGTTGACTTTATTGCACTATTACAAACAACAAATACATAAAACCTATGCCTGCTTATGTGTCTACATATCTTCTTTCTGAATATTAATTGCATCTTGTGTCTCTAAGATTACATTGGATTTCTTTAATATGAAAAGAAGGTAACAAACATAAAAATAAATAAGCATTGGGGAACTGGTCCACACTGTATATCCCTTCCATTACACAGAAGACACATTTCTTCCTATTACAAATTAACAAAAAGATGATATTGACTTCTTTGTAAATAAACTGTCAATTGGCAAAAATAGATGAGACAACTATTTCAAAACGATCAACTATTTTCCATATATCTTTGCCCCAGCTCCATGAAACCATACAAGTTTGAAAATACATCCATATTTATATACAGATAGACGTACACTGTACATTAGGAGAAGAGAAACCAGGCAATCCAGTTCATGTGTGTAATCCAGCACTTTGGAAGTTAATCTAATTATTTGAAAATATTTCATTCCAACTTGTTGAGCCAATCTAGTATAAGATCAGTAAACTGCAACTTTGTTCTCCTATAATTTAGTAAGTGAAACAAACCTGAACTAAAAAAAAAAAAAAATCAGTAAAATGGGTAGAAACTCCAAAGAACTCTGCTATATTCCACCAGTATATAGCCTATAGAGTTAACCAAAGCAATATACATAATTTGCTTTTAATTTTAAGTGAATACATACACACACTGTGTTCCTTCCCTGCTAAAACTAAACAGGATGTATATGACAGTAACCAAATGGTTACACAGTTTCTACTGTAACGTGAAAATTAGCATAAAAACCAAACAACACTCTCTAGGTTAACTATAACTAGTCTAACATTTTAACTACCACACCAGAGTGGCTCTCATGGTAAGAGTCAGGAAATGTTTTGTGGCTGAAATAAAAGTATATTCATGACATACAATTAAAATATATTTAAATTTTGTCTCAAATATGGCTTGAATTCTATGCTTTTTAAAAAAAAAAATCTGAATATGAAACATCAGTATTAAGGGTGTTCATTATCAGAACCTAGAATTATGTAAACAACTATGACTATTTTATTTATTTATTTGTTAAATGTATATGGCTGCCCGTCTAAAGTACATGACACTGGGTAGCTAACAATTAAAAACAAAAGCAAAACAAAAGCAAAACTATAAAGAACATAAAACATATATTATACAGTATATAATCTCTTAAGGGAGGTGGGGGACTCAACAGCCAATTACCTGGAGCAGAAAATGAAAATTATAATAAGACTGGAATGACTAATTTCAATTCCTTGTACAAAACACGGTTAGATTAGGGTTACCTGCTAGAACACAGTCCTGTTTAGATATCATATTATTTAGAGCATTCACCATGTTGGCTTCTTGCACACAGCTTTCAATATCTTAGGAAGCTTCCAACATCAGCTTCATGCAGGTAATTATGCTTTCAGGTGCAGCTAAGAAAGCTTTCCATATGCAGAGTCCATGCTTAAGGTCTGGACATTGGTAGACAATGATGTTTTAAAAACTATGTTGGTGGGCTGTGTTATCTGGAATATGAAATATCTTTTCCTGCTTGAGGAGAAAAACTACAGCTGGGTTTCTTAATAGGTTGAATGAAATGCTTGCTAATTATCATCCTGTCATGACTGCAATTGATGTCATTAGGAGAGAACAGAGGTTCTCAGATTTCCTTGGTTCATGGTGCCCTTAGTGTCTCAGTAATTTTTTTCATAGCACCCCTAGGCCAAAACTGTGAATCCCCTCAAGCCAGTAGTTTGCAGGGTGTCGGGCAGATATTGAATATCACTGTGTTTCCCTCAAAAATATATAATATCCTGCAGCACCCTGTGAGTTTGCTGCAGCACGCTGGGGCACCACAGCACAAAGTTTGGGAAATGTGAGTATAGGATATTATTAACTGACCTACCGCTTTGTGTTATGTTCATTTCAGTTATGATGAAATTTAAATTAACTTACAGAGTTAATGTAATTTGGTATGTGTACATTTTGTACTTAAACTATTTATTCTTTAAACATTTCATAACTCCATTCTGTAAGTATTTTAAGCTAAAAACCCAACACAGGTAATTGTGACCTTAAGAATAAAACACTAGAAAATTATCTTGTCACTAAACTGAAGTAAAATACAAAATATTTCTTTCAGTCATGCTTCCTTAAAGATTCCATTGTTAAAGTGCTTTGAATTTTCAAGGAAGCAAGTGAAAAATTCACACCTACAACACACGGACAACTACTGAAAAGTATCTACAGTTACATTTTTTTTTTAAAAAAAGCTGTGAAATAGATAACAGCTCTTCTCCAATGGAATTATAAATAGCATCTGATTTTAAAGTCTATATCCCTTTCTGCAGGAAATAACCTACGTGTGATCCTGAAGATATGTGTTATTTTATGAAGCATGAAGCAAGTGACTGAAGAAATCACAAACTGAGTGTCACAGTTTTTTTTTTTTAAAAACCATACCCAATTGGATTGACCCAGACTCAAGAGAGACACAAAAGCACTGGACCCTAGATAGGGTGTTTCTTTATATCTCCCTATAAGGGTCGGGGAGATGTTCTATTTTGTAAAAACAAACATTAAAAGTGATATGTGAGTGCTTCCTATATTCTATTATATTGCTATCTCTATACTATTACTATTCAATTACTATTACTATGGCAATCTTTATAGTATACTCTATACTATTACTTTTTAATATACTATACTCTATTACTATTACCTCTATATTATGTTCTATACTATTATTAGTGGGCATCAGCGTTTCTTTCTTAAGCCTGTTCTGTCTACGTCCCGTCTCTCTGAGATTTCTTCTTCTTTTCCTATTAATGGCCAGCATGTAGAGCTCTTGCACCTTTTTTACATTGTGCTTTGTCTTGCTGGGCCTCTATTCAGGTAGTCCCCAGTTTAAGAACGAGTTCCCAAGGTCTGTCCTTAAGTCGAATTTGTATGTAAACAGGAACAGTATTATTGTATAATACTGTATAAGTAGTATTGTGTAATTAACTCAAACCATTGGGTATTTAACTCGAATCACTGTACATGTAACTCAAATTTGGCTACAATAAGTTCCATTCTTAACTATGGGTCATCTGTAACCCAGGCATTCTTAAGCCGGGGACTATCTGTAGTTCTTTTCCTCTCTTTCTGACCATTCACTCCTTCTGAAGGAAAAATGCCTTGACTGCTGTACTCTGCTGGTGGTTGCAGAGCTCCAAAACACACATCTCCTCCTATGTCAAGGTTGTAGCTTTATTGGCAACTCTGCTGTGCTGACACTGGGGGAAAAGGCTCAAATGGGAGGGAAAGAAAACAGCTTGGGTGTCTGCAATTTTGTTCAAGCAGCCTGCTCTTCCACACTAAGCAGCTATGCGTTACACCCCTTTTTGTGATGCTACTAGTCAATTGGGAGATCCACCTGAATTCTGCCCTTGACATTCCTAACAGGATACAGTTGATTAGGATATTTGCCTAGGATAGCTTTCCCTAATCTAGTACCTTTCAGGTCTGCTTGGATTGACTGGAAACACTAAGTACTGCAATCCCAATAAATAAGAGTATGCCAGGTTGTGGAAAGCCGATTTATAGGACTATTTATTTGAAACCACTACAGTACGACCCTAGCCAGTGTTCCATTCTCAAAGGAAGAAAGAGAGAGAAAGATAACGAGATTTAACAGGAGGAAAGCAGGACATTTTGATGAATGCAGTAGTATTGGATATGCTGTATTTTCTTGAATGTGTCGAGAGGCTTAAGAAAAGTATAATTAACATTATCCTTTTTCAAATCAACATTAGAAAAAGAATGGAACTCACAAGGATCGCTTTTATGAGGCTCCTCTCAGTGTTGAGTATCAGAACAGAAAGAATGTACAGTAAACGTTTATATTGATCTAAATTATTTTTCTTCTGCCTTTTGACCAGTAGCCTTATAGTTGCTTCTGAACCTTTAAAATCCATTTAAATCATTATGAAGCATTATCTATACCAGTGTTTTTCAAACTTGGCAACTTTAAGATGTGTGGACTTCAACTCCCAGAATTCCCTGGCAGGGGAATTCTGGGAGTTGAAGTCCACACATCTTAAAACTGCCAAGTTTGAAAAAACACTGACCTATATACTAAACTAAGAGGTTCTCTTACTATCAATACAAGAAACATAGTTTTGCTGATGTCAACCTCTCCCAACCCTGTGTAATTTTTGCACAACACAGGGAAGGCTGAAAACCCTGGCAGAGTCAGCCCAATTTAGTTCCTTTGGAAGAATCCTCAGCTGCAGTATTAAGTGCAAATCATGAATACCTCATCTTAAACAACTGGTTTGATTACATCTGACAGAGAATTTTACCAGTTGGATTTATTTCTTATCCCTTTAGATGTTTTCTAAATTAGAGGTAGAACTAACAGCTTTAAAAAAAGAATGGAACCTGGTCAAAGTTAAACCAAGTTAGAACAGAGAGGAGTAATGGTACAAAACAACCCACCAGTAACTTAATGATGTTAAATGAAATAGATATTACAGCAAAAACACAGTTTAAAATGCTGAGCCACCTGTTGTGCATTTTGGTTCAAAAATTTAGATTTCATCTGAATTCTAAACCAGAGGCAAATTCTTTGATAGGATGCACAATTTGTGTTTCTAGGTGAAAAAATTGTTTCTGCTATATAACTTGGGAGTGTATATCTCAGAAATGTAGGAAAAACAGGGCTGAGTGTAAAATACCACTATCCAACTTCCAAAGCAAGAAAAGCCCAGCATTCATTTGCTTCTTATTTGCAGACATTGTTCACATGCTTTAGCCATAAAACCCTGATTGGGTTCTTACAATCTTTTCTGCTTTCACCTGACTGTGCTTATGATTCAGTCCGAATGTCATGACTCCTTCAAAACAAACTCAGAAATATGCACTTACCATGTAATCTTGGAAATCTATAATACTCAAATCAATATTAATTGAGCATTATATCTACGAATAGCACTGTAATTTTAATTTAAGCATTACTCTTCTGCATCCTTCTCAGCCATCCCAGGAGCCCTGTACTTTTCCAAACACCAGCAATATTCAAAGCCATTTACTTACAGCTACTCCATCACTAACACATTTCTTTTTTTCTTCCCACTCCTAAGGAGTAAACAGGCAAAACCACAGAAAAGAGAAAGGAGGATTATGTGGGTACCTGGGTCTAGCTGGTGATTTGGAATATATTTGGTCAGATTAAATGAATCTACCTGCTGTTGGTAAAGGTGGAAAAAGCTCAGTTTCCCAATCTGTCCAATCATATCTGAGCCTGGAAGAACTTGCCATTCTTCCTTTTTTTATATATCTGACTATGTAAGATGCCTAGGGAAACTAAGGGCTAAGGTATGATTTGCTGAGCTGTGGATCTCCCTACCAAAACTAGTTTTAAGCAACTGTATCATTAGCAAAGAAATCAGTGCAGTCTGATAAGCAGCCCTCCAATATTACAATATACATAAAGTGTTGTAGTATAAATGCAATGTATGTGTATTGTAATACTGTCAGTGTATCCCATAAAGAAAAGTGAAATAATTCAAGGAGAAGTTCCTGTACATTACTTTTCATTGCCAGCTAATTTTGGCATATCATGGTGCAATAGTCTCCTTGGCTAAATTGTACTTATGCAGAAACTTTGTTATATTATGTTCCAAAGAAACCCAGATGTACTGTCTCTCTGTTCACATGTATTCTACTTCTCTGTGTTCAAGGTATTTTTATTTTACAAGGACATTGCAACATACTTCTGCCACAGACAGAATTAAGGAGAAATACACAGATTTCCCTGCACTATGTGTCTTCTCTACCAGAATTTCATGAGATTCCTAGAAATAGGCAATCCAAAGCTTTGATATTAAAAATAGCTAATGTGGGAATGTGTTCAGAGTATTTCAGAGATTTCTATGGGGATGGTACTGGTATATCAAAGAGTGGAATTGAAATTAATTTGGTGTAAGTATCCAAAAAAAAAATAATAATGAAAAGGAAGTCATACATGCCATGAGAATGTTGAAAATGGGAAGGCTGCAGGTGTAGATGGTGTAACTAAGGAAATGTTAAAAAGTGGGTGCAGTTTGCTTATGCAGTATTTAGCACGCATATGAAAACTCCATCTATGCCATAAAATTGGAATAATGGTCTTATTGTTCACCTACACAAAGAGAAATGAAGCATGTGTTAAAGCAAGAATTACAGGAAGATTAATTTGTTAAGTGGGTCTGGGAAAAAGTTTGGCAGAACTTGGATTGAAAGGATATGAGGGGGTGAACACAAGCATGATTTGGAAGTGCCGTGAAGTTTTTTGCCAGATAGCAGATGTGCAAAACAGATTTTTGCTCTTTAGCAAAGTATTGAGTTATATATCAATGTAATAAAGTTTGTTATACATCTGTTGATTCAGAGAAAGTATTTGATAAAGTGAACAGGCTTGAATTAAATATTTCACAAACATGAAATTGAAAGTTGGCTGCTAAATAGGAAAAAGTGGCATATGATAGAAGTAAACTTGGGAATAAATGGAATGCTTTGTGAATAGTTCATCATTGAACAGGGAGTAAAAATACGTGGAATGTCCTGTTGTTAAATATTAATGGATAAATGCTTATGGTAATGTTAGAGGTGTGTTTACAGGGAATATGAGTCCATGTGTATATTTAGATGCAGATAGTGTCATATTGTTGGCTGAGAACCTGAATGATTTGTAGCAAATATTAGATGATATGATGCAATGAGGAGAAAGAATCTAAAAATCAATGACTAGAAAACCAAAATAGTTGCATTTGACGAAAGAAAGGAACTGAATAGTTGCAAGTTATACATAAATAATGAAAAACTAGAACAAATAGATGA
This sequence comes from Python bivittatus, assembly GCF_059951505.1. NCBI lineage: Eukaryota > Metazoa > Chordata > Lepidosauria > Squamata > Pythonidae > Python > Python bivittatus. The sequence goes on along the minus strand of NW_028277125.1, from coordinate 48,254,223 downwards.
ATGTGTGCACTTTGTAGGATCAATCTTTCAGATGGGAAAATAGTGGAGAAATTTTAAGATGTGCAAATGATGGAAAAAGGGATAAGTATGTCGTCTCTTATGAGGAACAAACACCTATTGAAAGAGTGAAAATGGCTCATGTAAGAATGTGCTTCTACTCACTTTGTTATATAGAAATAAGAATTGTGTGTGTGTGTGCCTTCAAATCATTGTTGACTCCTGGCAACTGCCTGGACTAGTCCAGGCAGTTTTCTTGGCAAGATTTCAGAAGTGGTTTGTCCATGCCTCCTTCCTAGGGCTGACAGAAAGTGACTGGCCTAAGGTCACCCAGCTGGCTTTGTGCCTAAGGTAGGACTAGAACTCACAGTCTCCCAGTTTCTAGCCTGATGTTTTAACCACTATACAAAACTGGTTCAAGAGTTGAGTACATTAGAAGAAATCTAAAAGTTAACCTGAACATAAATATAAATATAAAAGTTAACCAGCAGGAATGGATTACTTAAGAAATGTGGGTGATAAAATGAGATAGCATTGAGAATGAACAGGTGCTGAAGGAATGTGGATTAAAATACAAAAAAAGAGAGTAGCTGGTGCAAAAGAAGTATATATTGGCCATACTGAGAAAATAAATAAGGATTGAATCACAAAACAAATATATGAAGGAGTGAATGGGTTGAGACGAATGGGAACAGTGAGAAAATTGTAGTTGGATGGAACTGGTAAGATTCTCAAAAAGAGAAGTGAGATGTTTAAAGAACAAAAGGCAACGGACAAAGTGATTTGTGGAAAGTAGAATGGTAGAAAGATATATTTCATTTATTTATGAAATTTATAGGCTACCCAATTCCATCACAATTCTGAAGTATAGAGAGGTATTTTATACAATATTGATTTAAACTACAGTAGTATAGTTAGATTCCCTTCTCTTTCTCATGCCTTTAGTTTCCTCTGATATTTTTTTACTATTTTCCACAGGGGGTTGTATAATATTGGTCACCCTGCAAAGGAATAATGTGATATATTTATGTATGTATGGGAAATATTACAGATCCCCAAAAGGTGAGGAAGTTCATCTAAAAGTTCACAATGACACTTCAAAAAAAAAATCTGGCTTTACTAGACACAATCAAGCATCCTAGAGACTTCTCTGAGGTTTTCATCTTTCACTTTTTGTTTATTTACAAAAGAATTTATATTGTACCATTACCAGGTTGCTAACAAGCATAAAACTAAACAGGAACATCTGGATAGAAATTCAGATAACTAATAAATATATAAATTCAACTCAGATTATGATGCATTTAATGTTGGGTACCAAAGTAGGCTATAGACAGATACAACAGTTATACCAGCAGACAAGATGGTACCATATAGTGCTGAGCTTATCTTATAAATAGCTTAATTTAATTTTGTTTGTTTGTTTATTAGGAGATATTTCTGTGATTTTTTTAAAGAAAGCACAGTCTTCTCTGAACCTTACTTTGACAACAGAACAGCTATGATAGAATTAGCTGGGGCGCCTGCATTATTTTTAAGCCTTCAAAATACTATAATTCCCTTTAGGGCACATTTAGAAGATTCTTTGGCTTTGAGAGAGCTGCAAGATAGAATCCCCAGTGGTCCTCTTTTTAAAGCATCAAGTCAACTAACTATATTTCCTAAGATCCTTACTGGCAATGGCCTATTCTGAGCCGACTCAGAAAAATTCCATTGGCTGTGATTTATAAAAGGATATGCATCTTGATCATTTGCTTTACTTTGAATTATAGCCAGAATTCATGTGGTGTCGTTGGTGATCTCTGAGCTTGGTTGTTTGCTTGCAGACTTTTCATTACCCAACTAGGTAACATCATCAGTGGGAGTGAGTATGTGGTTTGCTCCCTGTTTATATACAGTAGCTTGCCCTGCCAGTATTGGTGGGGGTGTGGTTTTCTCCTTGGTAGTTCCTTGATTAGGGTATTGTTTTCTGCTTGATTGTTCGCCTGGTGTTAATCTCTGCTTATCTGGGTGTTGGCTGCTGGATAGGATGTGTTCTGGTCTTCTTGTTTCCTTCTTAGCTTTTTTATTGTCTCTTTTGAATGGTGTATAAATATGGTTTACAGTGGTACCTCGGTTCACGAACTTAATTCGTTCCACAATTCTGGTCATGAACCAAGTTGGTCGTGAACCGAATCAAATTTCCCCATAAGGTTCAATGTAAATAAGGTTAATCCGTTCTGAACCATATGTATTTTTTTTTAAACCACAAAAATATGAAACAAAGTACAGTACAGTACAGTATGAAGAGAGAGAACACTAACCTTGCTTGAGGCAACTTCTGGCATGGAGGACAGGAAGGCAGGTGGGGAGGCGGTTATTGTTTGGAGGGAGAGTCCCCCTCGCCTACAGGAAGTCACGACCATGTGTCAGAGCAGGGAAGATGGCCGCAGGTTGTGTTCGTCACCCGATGCGGAGTTCACGAACAGAAGCAAAATTTTGCGAACAGTGCTGTTCATGAACCGAATTGTTCGTGAACAGAAGCGTTCGTGAATACAGAAAATATTACTGTATTTCTATGTGTATGTTGATGGTTGATTTGTCTGAATGCCAAACTTCTAGGAATTCCCTAGTGTTTTTGGATTTGGCTTTTCTAGGATGCTCACAGTTTCTCAATTGAAATTGTGGTTGAGTCTGTCCTTGTGTTGTGAGCTTAAGGAGTTTTCATCGTGTCTTCTGAATGCTAGTTGGTGTTCATAGATGCACTCTGCTAGTCTTCTACCTGTCTGTCCTACATAGTGACTGTTACAGTCTTTATACTGCATCAAGTAGAAAACAATACCCTAATCAAGGAACTACCAAGGAGAAAACCACACCCCCACCAATACTGGCAGGGCAAGCAAACCCCACACTCACTAGCACTGATGATGTAACCTAGTTGGGTAATGAAACATCTGCAAGCAAACAACCAAGCTCAGACAGCACCAAGGACTCTACAGCTCAACTCTGAACTACATATATTCTCTTCTATTGGAGTCAGAATTCATCTCTGAACTGTGCTGCCTTACCCAGTTAGATATAGATGGTACAATATGGTAAAAGGAAGGGAAAGCATAAGTAGGTGTTTGTAGCAGTTCATGGTGTGCATCTTAAACATGTCATTATAATCTCAGGAAAATAAACCTCATTTTCTTTACAAAGACTTTAATGAAGTATCATCAGTCTGTAAGAACAAGAAGAATGAAAAACTATTGCTCGTTTCAACATAGGCTCATTACCTATTTACAAGTGTAATTTTGTATTACTTTTCTTTCTCTTCCTCTGCTTCCTGCCTTTCTCCTTGTACTTCTGTAACAGAAATGAGGCATTTAAACTACTAATAACTGTTATTAGTTAAAAGTTACTAATAACTTTGATTTGACAGCTGACTGACCCTTAACCTCTGGAATTGTCTGTAATTATGTATATTGTACAATTCAGTCAAATGTAATCTCTCATTGTGCAAAGCTTACTTTATCTTAATCTCAAAATGTGTTGCATTCTTCTTTTACAGCTTTTTAAACTTTTCCTCAATTTTTGCTTATTTTGTATAGATTGAGAAAATAGGTTGTACTGGGAAGTAGCCTATTAGAAAGTTAGATTCCCTACTGGAACTGAAAGCATTTTCTAGAGTCATCCAACCAGCATTTTGCTCTTGTAAGAGTAATGAGGACAGCCTCTAAATCACCTCAGTGAAGGTACCCTAAGTTAGAGGTAAGAAAATGACTATTGTATCAGAAATGTTGCTTGGAAACACAACGAAAAAAGGTAAGGCATTTTCTATAACACATTATCCAATCATTCATATTGATTTTCTCAATAGCTGTTTCAGCCTTGAAATATCCAAATAATATATAAGAGATGCCTCAGATCCCCACCTGAGACATTCAGCTAATATTAAAATCATGTGTTATCTAGAAATATTAGGAAACTTTGTATTCCTAATATTTTGTATACAGGGTCCTTAGGACTGTGAGCTCAGCCACCTGCTCTCTAGATCCATGCCCCTCCTGGCTTGTGAAAGCAGCCCGGGGGGGTGTCATGTGGGTGAGTTCTGGTGATGGTGAATTCTTCTTTGAGTGAGGGAGTTGTTCCTGCACCTCTTAAGGAGGCTTTGGTTCACCCCCCTCCTCAAGAAGCCATCACTGGACCCCACGATACTGGATAATTTTCATCCAGTATCCAACCTCCCCTTTTTGGGGAAGGTGATTGAAAAGGTAGTTGCAGAGCAGCTTCAGAGGACCTTGGATGAAGTGGATTATCTGGATCCTTTTCAGTCAGGGTTCAGACCTGGGTATGGTACAGAAACAGCATTGGTCATGCTTTTTGGAGGATCTCTGGCGGGGGCAGGATGGTGGTTGTGTGTCCATCCTTGCCTTACTTGACCTCTCAGCAGCTTCTGATACCATTGACCATGGTATCCTTCTGGACCGCCTCAGAGAATTGGGGATGGGCAGCACAGTATTGTGCTGGTTCACCTCCTTCCTCCAGAGTCAGTTCCAATTGGTGGTGATCGGGGAGGAGAGATCCTGCCCCTGCCCCCTGCTATGCAGGGTGCCACAGGGGTTGGTGCTCTCACCTTTCCAATTTAACATCTATGTGAGACCACTGGGTAAACTCATCAGTTGCCATGGGGTGATGATACTCAATAGTACATCTCTGCCCCTGGTGACTTAAGTGATGCTGTGGATGTCCTATCTTGGTGTCTAGAGGTTGTGAGGATCCAGATGGGGAACAAGAGGCTTCAAATGAACCCTGGCAAGATTGAGTGGCTTTGGATTTTAACCCCCTCTGGTTCTAAGATAGTTCTAAGATTTTACCATCTTTGGTACTGGATGGGGTCGCACTGCCCCAAACAGACCCTGTGCACAATCTGGGAGTTCTGCTGGACTCACGACTCCTGCTTAAAGAGCAGATGGCAGTCATGGCTAGGAGGGCATTTGCACAAATTCATAATGTGTGCCAGTTGCACACATTCCTAGATCAGAGGGACCTACTCAAGGTCATTCATGCCCTGGTCACCTCCCAGATAAACTACTGCAATGTGTTCTACATGGGGCTGCCCTTGAAGAGTATCCAGAAACTTCAGCTCGTGCAAAATGCAGCGGCGTGAGCAGTTATGTCTGTTTCTAGTAGGACACACGTTACACCTCTGCTTTGCGAGCTGCATTGGTTACCAGCTTGTTTCCAGGTCCAATTCAAGATGCTGGTGTTGACCTTTAAAGCCCTTCATGGCATGGGGTATGGCTACCTGAGGGACTGCCTCTCCCTGATTTCATCTGCCTGTCCTACCAGATCCAGCAGACAGGGCATGTTACAGGTTCTGTCACCTAGGGGCTACATTTGGTGGAACCCAGATAGTGGACCTTTTCTGCTGTGGTGCCTGCGCTGCAGAATCTTCTCCCCCTGAGGTGAGGTTGGCTGCATCAATGTTAAGCTTCCAGAGGTCCCTTAAGACTTGGTTATGCCAGCAGGCCTGGGGACCCCAGAGGAATAAGTGAGGTTGCTCCCTTATTTTTAACTTCCTTTTATTCTCTGTTTTATTTTGCTTTTGATATTTTTAATGTATTTATTGACTGTTTTTAGCTTTGTTGTACACCACCCAGAGTTGCCTGTGGTGTGATGGGTAAATATATAAAGTGGTTTAATAATAAATAATAATAAATTCTATGTTGTCTGTACTCTGTTGTTATAACAATACAGTGAAACCTTGATTTGATGAACCAAATGGGGAGAGGGATTTCTCTACACCTTACTGTTTGTTAAATCCGATGGTTTGATATCATGGTCATTTATGTAATGTGGATGATGATGTCACTATGCAAATGTGACATAATTATGCAAGTAACAAAAATTGATGAAAATAATTTTACCTGTGTGACATTATCATGCAGACTACCCAAATTAAACCAGTTATGTTGATATTTTGAAATTTAGTCCATTGCATGTAAAAGTCTATTGTGTCGATGTCTAATAAATCAAGGATTCACAATAATAGTAATAATAATAAAAATAATAAGTACTCTTCGGAATCTTTTTTATTGTATGATCTTCTTTTATTCACTGGAAAGATGAAATGATTAAACCATAATGAAAATGAATAATTCAAGTCTTGCAGTTCCTTAGAAAATCTCCTGGCTTTACAACAGGAGAGGAAGTTAGATATGTTGGCTGTCCTGGATTGTCAAAGAGGAACATGCAGAAACATGATGAGGGCTATGTGCCAAAAATTTAAAAAACCACTTGGGTTGAAGGAAAAATAAAAATAGTTTCTCTACATGGGAATTCTATTCTGCTTCAATTTCACTCTTACACAGGATATACACCATACAATGGTTTGTTTGATGGCAACAGAACCCAGTGATTTCTGGTTAATAAGCCATGGTTTATGGCCTAGTGCATTGCCTAATTCTAGCTCATTATTGCTTAGGCAATAAATCATGATTAAACCAATCATACTTTCATGCAGTGTTTCTCAACCTTAGCAACTTTAAGATGTGTGGACTTCAACTCCCAGAATTCCTCAACCAGCCTGCTGGGGAATTCTGGGAGTTGAAGTCCACATACCTTAAAGTTGCTAAGGTTGAGAAACACTGCCTTTATGTATTATGTAACTCACCAAGGTCCTGCATCATGCTAAGCCTCAATACAATTTGCTTCTTTGGCTTAATGGAAACTCAGCTATTGTCATTTATAAATCCCATTTTATGGCTTACAATGAAGTGTGGATCTAGACACTCTGTTTATTCAAGAATCTATGAAAAAAAAGCCAGGCTTAATGAGAGGCATTAAGGCTTGGAATTTAAGACACGGACCTAATTGTTCATCTGTGACTGACAGGGACTATAAGGATCTCAAGCAGAGCTTTTCTCATCACCAGCTAACTTGAAGCCTTTAAAGTTAGGGATGCCACAGACTGAAGAGGCAGCATTTGTTTTAATTTGGAAAAGCAGTCATTTTGGGGGGGTTTCTCTTATTGCCTGTTCAAGTTGCTTCACCTTACTAATATACTGTATGTTGCCTTAAATAAAAAATATACTGTGTGTTGCCTTAAATAAAAAATCTGTCACACTGATGCATGTATCCAAGCTAAACAAATATATATCTTGCTACTATTTTTCATTATAAGGCACAGATTTTTCCATTGCCATGCAGAATAATCTATAAATAAGAATAGGGAAGTCAACAAAATGATGCCTAAACCACTGTTTCTTGTTTAACCCTCCCAGTTTAAAATATTTTCTTCTTGTCTGGATGTCTGGGCTGTTCCTTATGGTTCAGCACAAATGGCTGTTTATTTCACTGTGTGAAGCAATAATAATTTTAAAATGCTATTTATTTACATTCAGCCTAGTTACATGATATAATAATTGTAGAATAATTTAAAAGGTCATTCTTGAGTTTCTGAATTGTTTAAAGTGATTATAAATGTATCTAAATGTGATTTACATTTGAGTTCTTCTTATTCTAGCAGCTTACCACATGAATCTATGTCCTGTGGCCCAGAAGGAATAGCTGCAAGTCTCCTTTAGTTGACCAGAATAACAGAAAATGTTCATATTTAGCATGAACTTTTACAATCAGCATGAAACAAATATTACTTGTGCCAAGCAACTCTTCATCATATCATGTGCAATTGCTCAGTTATTCTGTATGTAAAAAGGAATAAGGAGGAAAGATGGCTTTTTAATTCACTTAGATCATCAAAGAGACTCGGATCAGTCCCAACCTTATGCAATCTAATGGATCGGAGGCAGCATGGTCCTCAGCTTCAGTCATGGAAACCCCAAGAAGGAACGTTGCAACTGCATTCATGTCCTCCTTGTGGGTTTCCAGAAGCATCTGGTTGGCCACAGGAAGAATGCTAGATCACACACACCACCACTCTGAGCCACCAGAGCTCTTATAAGAGCTAAACAACTGCATTGTATTGAATTGGAATGGTTGACCCATTTAAGATCTAGATTTTTTGTGGGGTGGGACAGAAAGCAGTACATGATCTGTATAAAATTGAGAATTATAAAGTATATATGTACACTACTATTTTTCATTATAAGGCACAGACTCTCATGTCTGTAACCTTCAACTGGGCAAAACAGTGTGTCATAGGGCAACAATTTTTGAACCAATGTACCTCAAATGGGCTAACTTACAGAATGCGCCCAAAATCTGGAACTCATTACTCCTCTGGGATTGAAATTTGGGAAATTTGTGGCTGCTTCAGCACTGCTATGCTGCTGCACTGCCATGGTCAGCCCAGGTCACATAATCATCATGGGAATATCCCCAACCTCTTTCTCACCTCCCTCTGTCCCCTGCACCAATTGGCTGGTAGCAAGGTCTGATGGGTGAATGGTGATTGGCTGCTTTGGAAACAAGGCAGAAATTTGAAATCTCTTAATAGTAGTGGGCATTGAGGGAAGGACAAGGGAGCAACTTGGATGCCTGCTGGCAAAGTAGGGCTGCCTGGGGAGTGCTGGCAGTTGATGGGTGAACCCTCTTCCTCTCTCAAGGGAGGGGTCCCTTGGGCACATGCCAGAATAGGGAGCAGGGGTGCAGTTTTCCTCATGGTCTGCAGTCCCTTTGTTCCACCTCCCCCCATCAAAGTGGCAGGCAGTTCCACTGGTCAGCTGAGGAGGAGGATGAGGAGGAGGCTTCACCAGGGGTCTCCTAAGGGTCATGATGGGAGGGCAAATGGTGCAAGCCTATATTATATGTGGAAATGAAGGGAGGAAAGGGAAGGGAAGGGAAGGGAAGGGAAGGGAAGGGAAGGGAAGGGAAGGGAAGGGAAGGGAAGGGAAGGGAAGGGAAGGGAAGGGAAGGGAAGGGAAGGGAAGGGAAGGGAGGAAGGAAGGAAGGAAGGAAGGAAGGAAGGAAGGAAGGAAGGAAGGAAGGAAGGAAGGAAGGAAGGAAGGAAGGAAGGAAGGAAGGAAGGAAGGTTTCTGACACAAGAGTGATTTATGTTGGGTTTTTATTTTATTTTAAATCTTGTGGCATTCTGTAAACTGCTTAGAGCCTATGAGAATTTAGCAACATACTGCAGAAGCTGAAATAATGAAACAAATACATATTGTACCATAATTTTCATATACTTAAGATATGTCTACTATAAAGATGACATAAAACATCTGTCCCCTATTCTTCAAAAAAATAATATAAAATTATCCATTGAATTTAGCATTTAAAAATCCAGCTGTTAATAGGTTGCAGCAATTTCTTGATAGAAAGCTTGGAATGAAATCATGTGAGTCATATAATGTTATTGGGATCATATACAACTTCAGAAATCTGTATGCTGACATTTACAATTAAAGTCTAACTTCGCATTTAGTTTTTACAGCAACTGTGCTCCTCTGTCATCATGAAACAGTGTTCTCCCTAATCTCATCTAATGCTGACACAAATTCAAGATTTGAGAACAGATTTGGAGTTCATCAAATTCCACCTCTGTTATTTTTTAATTAAATCATTAATAAGAGAGGAAATAAGAAAATAGGAGCATAATAGACTCAAGTTTGATCTAGTAAAAATATCCCTGTCGTTCAAATAATTCAGTGATATAAATACTGCCTAAAAGAATTAGGTGATTTCCTTTATTACATTGTTTTTAAATGATGATTTAATGATACATATCTGATATCTTAGTAACCCTCAAAATTTCATTTAATTTATGTATTTACTCCTAAACTCACTGCTACCCAATAGCCTTACTGAATAACGGTCTCTAATCCATATTTGTGCCATGTTTCTTGTTCTGAAATAAAATCAAGTTAAAATATTAGGATTTTATCATTCAAAAGCTTTTAAAATCATATTTAACTCTAACTGAACCTTTGGCTTTGTAACAGAGCTCTGTGCTGAATTGTACTGAGGCTCTTTTTATCACAGGAAAATTTACACTGTAAACAGGTTCAGCAACAGGCAGATGAAACAATCTTCAAACTCCTAGCAAAGATATCTGTCAACTTTCATTCAATAGATTATTCTTTTTCTTTTCCCTCCCTCCCTTTTTCCTAAAGCAGAACTTGTGTGTTGCAGTGGCAGGCGTCAAATGCTTCCCAACATCTGCCTAGAACACTCCACTCTAGCAACCTTTCTTTAATTTCTAAACATAGAATAGTTATCTCATCCAACAGAAGAACATTTCAGCAGTTCCGAGAGAGTTTGACACCTGATGTCTTGGGTCAGTAGTTTGAAATCTGCCCTGAATAAAGAAGGATTTTGTTGGACTGATGGAATCTTAGAGCTTATGTTTCTTTTTAATTTCCCTGCTTGCAAAAGGCTGCTGTAGATTTTTTTTTTCCATTTTGAATTCATCTCTCTTGCTTTTCACTTTCTCCTTTGATACTCAGAATGTCTACCAGCTCAATAATGTTTCTAGAAGTCAAAATAACCTGTCAGAGTCAATGGAAAAGCTGTAGGCTTAACTGTCATTCCTTCCATAGAGTTGGATTTACTGGCTGGCAGAAGAGAGATACCATCAAGGTGACCTCTCAAACATAGGGCCTGCTCATATAATCTATTGCCAGGAAGAAGGAAATACATGTCTACGCCAAGAGAATCTGAGCTTCCCAATGGAACCAATTAAATTATTTATATGAAATGAAATGTTAATTTGAATATAAAATTAATATTACAATCAGGACAACTGGTGTTTAAATGCCATTTATTTTGCAATGGCAATATTGAGGATACTGATATGCAGTTTGAGAGTGCCGATATGAAGCTTGACTAAAAAGCTGAAGTGTGCACTGCTGGATAAAGAACAGGTCAGAAAGAATGTAGCAAGAACAATGGGCTCAATTAAGCCAAAGACTTTAGGTTTTCTTGGTCAAAGGATGTTCTGTGACTCTTGGAACAGCCATACATATAACTGATTTCTCTTCCTTCTACTCCTTCCCAGAAAGGATGAGGCGGGGGCATGACAAAAGAAATGTAGCTTTAGAATTCAAATGTTTAACCTCTCTTCTCCATACTAACCCTGTTCCTGCAGATAGTTTTTTGCTTTGTTTGTGCTGCTGAGTTGATGTTCCCAGGGTCATTCAGTGCAAAGCCAGGTATCCCCATAAAGATCTGAAGATCCTCTAGTTTTGCCAAAACAGAACAGCCAGTACTGAAAAGAAATGCCTGCACTGACATGATAGCATAAGCCACACTTATGTGATGCTTGAAGCCAACTTCAATTTACTATCCATGAAGACTGGATTCTATGGATTCTGTCAAATACCACAATCTGCAGTCAACCATGGAAACTGATGTATCAATGATAGCTGCAGCATAATGATCTGTATTTAAGAAAAAGTAAATCATCTTGTCTTGCAAAAATACTGTTGATCTTGCATTAATTATCAGAAAACGAATATTGTAGAAGACACAAAACAATAGATCACTATTCCAAAATGAAAAAAAAGTAACGCATACTGCTAGAGGGGAAAAAAGAAAGATGACCTTGCATTTACAATAATTCCTATGGATTTCTTGGAATACAGATTGCCCAGCTTTGCTGTATATACTTAGTAGTCAGGTTTTCTGAGCTTTGGGAGATCAATACCAGGGTATTGATCAGTTTTTTTGCAGACATTTGCCCTGCTTCCCAGCGAGACTTCCTTAGTGTAATGGTTCCCTTGCAGTATTGGTAATCTGTGTAAGGTCTGAACTCAGGAGATTTGGTTGATAATTGGAGGTTTCCTGGGAGAAGTTGATTAATAGGTTGCTGCAAATGGTGTTGTCTCTATTTTGATTGGTCTGCTTTTTCTGCTTGGTGTGATCAAGCACCTGACTTTCTTCTCTCTCCTTCCAATAGGAATGGTGGAAAAAGAAATAAACAAGAGATGATGGAGTATTGTAAAGATAACAGCTGCTCTGGGAAGGGTAGGCAAAGGTAGAAGAAAATCAGATGCAGATCAGGAGAGGGGAAGAGGATAGTGGACAGGAAAGAAAAGCAAAGGGAAGCCTTCTATCAATTTAACTCTTTTTGTAACTCCTAAGCAACAAGGATGAGCCCTACCTTGTTAAATTTGCTGGCAACAGCAAATCCAGCTTCAGAGGCATTCCTGATTACTGCTTCTCTCAGTGAATGAAGATGACTCTCCAGTTTAAATTCAGCTTTATATATGCTGGCTTTCTGAATCTATAAACTATTGGCCACTAGGGTCAATAGATGTAGAGATAGTTGGCAGAGGGACCCTGTACTCTTATCTCTCTTTCTTGTCTAGCCTTACTTTGCAGTCTCTATATAACATGATTCCTGTTGATTAGATTGATATTCTCAGGGTTTTCATCACTTCCTTCCTTTCTCAGTTCAATTCTCCTCTTTTGTTCTTACTGACTTGCTCTCACTTCATAATGGAGGAGAGCATACCACAGGCTTTTAGTTGTAGATAGACTTACCAACTCAGGCTTTCCTATCACTATGTTATTTCCTAACTAATGTTTATCTGTATTTCTTTCATGCCAGCACCAGCCTTAAGAATACTTCCTTACAAAAGTTGTACTTCTGAATGTAGTGTTTCTCTCTCCAGCTTTCTTTCTGCTGTGCAAAGCTGCCTGCTGTCCAACAGCATTCCCTCACCCCACCCCACATTTACAAGTTATTATTTGGGGAGATATCCTGAAAGATGAAATAGTTTCTTGCTCCAAGGCAGAGTCATTCACCCAGCCTGGTTCCATAGATCTACTGTAAATAATACAGTTCAAGCCATTCTGACTGCACGACCGCATAAATCAAGAACATCACCAGAGAGATATAAAACAGTTACAGACGAATCAATCAAGCCAACCAAGTCATGCACCTTATTAATGAGGAATTCCCATCAATGCTCCAGTCTAAACATAAAGCAGGCAAAATCAAGAAGCCCAGAACAAATAAAAGAGTGGGAGCTGGACAGTTATTTAAGAAGCACTGTGGTCTAGCAATTCAATTATGAAGGGGCAACTTCATAATTAAAAGGCATTCATTGTTGAGTAGTAATGGGATTTTCTGCCTCTAACTGACCCTACTACACTCAACAGTCTTTTTGAATAAACTGAAGTGGACAGACTTGACCACTTGAAGAGAAAATTAGCATGCCTGCTTCTTCCCTTGACATTTCTATATAAATTAATTTTGGAGGTTATCTGCTATTTTTATCACAATGCCCCTTCTCTACCATCTGTAAGTAAGGGCTATAGTAACATAATTTTCCTTATAAAGGCATTTTTCAAATTTATCTGATTTGTCTAACACTTTTACAGTATCTTTCACTTTGAAACAGCTTTCCTATGATTGAACAGAGGTTAAAATTAGTGAGAGCGCTGGAATGTTCTATGACAGCACCTCTATATTTATTGCAGTCATAAACAGTGCATTAAAATCTCAGTCAGTTTGCATATGGAGAAAAAGAAGGGGGTTAAAGCTGGCTGTCACAGCGGGAGCAAAAAAAAAAAAAACTGATTTACTGTCCGCTCCTTCTGCTTCTTTTCCATCTCCTTCTGTTCATCTCAGGACAACATAAAATTCAAACCATTTCAAGAACACTTAAAAAGTGAAATAAAATTCAGTCTCTGATCCTTAACATACTTCCTAGTGGGTAAGCTCCATTGAACACACATACAATTACACTGCAAAAGAAGTTATGTTGTATAGGTGCTGCCACAAAACTTCCAAGGTTTTACAAGTCACTGCCAAAAGAACTTTACAGCTGGGAAGATTCCATCCTCTTCAACTCCTGAATCATATCTCGCCTTTAGTTTCATACCACTTAAATTGGTTGTTTGGTTAACAAAGACATTCACTTCTCACTTTAGTCAAGGAAGCAAAGATCCCCCAGATTCTGCTAGCTTTTGTGTTTTCAGGATGGGCAGAAGAGGGGGATTGCAACCTTTGCCTTTTGTGTCTTTGCAACACTTATTAGGGACTAATGCAGCTTCTATCTTCACACTGATTGACTGTAAGTTGCTTGTGACCTCATGGTCACATTTTGTGTGTGTGTGAGTGTGTGCACCTCTGAGTCAGTTAACAGCAAGATGACTCCTGGCAACTGCCTGGACTATTTCTTGGCAAGGTTTTTCAGAAGCGGTTTGCCACTGCCTCCTTCCTACGGCTGAGAGAGAGTGACTGGCTCAATGTCCCCCAGCTGGCTTTGTGCCTAAAGTAGGACTAGAAGTCACAGTCTCCCTGTTTCTAGCCTGATGCCTTAACCACTACACTACACTGCTGTCTTCATGGTCACATTACACAGACTAATTCTAAACTTTTCTGCATCTTATCTCATATTCTGATTTTTATGTCACATTGCCTGATGAAAGCTTCTGAAAAACTCAAAATCTTGCACAGACCTTTGTGGCATTTAGACAAAGCTGTTGCCTGCTTTTGTCCTATGGATTATTTTTACTTGATTTTCCTTTGTATACTTCATTCAATCACAAAGCATTTGTTTCTTGTTTTCCAAATCCTTTTTTCTGAGCTAAATCAAATCTATTCCCCATTCTCCCACCCCACTCTCATGAGCAAACAGCATGTTGCATAAGGTTAATATAGCTTTCAAACTCTGCTATGGTGAATGACATGTGTAATGGTGTGCATGTCTTCTTAAATAATTCATATTGCTAACAATAATGTGATTCAGCACTTAATTTGTCTCCATTGGTCAATGGGGAGGGAACTTAGCATTCCTAAGGATGCTCCTGTCTAGGTCAGTAACAGCCACATTCCCTTTCAAGAAAGACAGAAAGAGAGAAATGACATTTAAAGAGAAGTATTAAACTCTAGTGAGGCTCATCTCATTTGACTCTATATCCAAAAATGAGGAACATATCGGTCATATGTATTATGAAACACTTTGCATACATGTTTCTGATGTAAATCACAAATTTCTATTCAGTTTGCCAGAAAATGAATCACATCAGATTTTCACTAGCAGTGCCATCAAAAGTCTGAAAATAACAACTGGTTCTTCTGCTACAGATTATGGTTCTAATAATAGGCAACCTTTTGTTGAGCTGCAGGCATACTGGCTGTTATTCAAAATGTTTAGCTTCAGATTCATGCACATTTGGGATGCACCCCACGCAATTTGCAGAGTACATCCATTGCTTCAGGCAATGCACATGTAGTCCACATTTCCATCAGAGGGACCCATTGGTACTTTTTTCCCCTGGTAGATTATTCTTATTTTTTTTAAAAAACTTTAGGGATTTAATATTTGCTATTGTAAATAAATAAATTTACATTCACAATTTATATTGCTTGATTTCTGCTTCATAACTGTAATAATATAAACAATTGCTTTGGTCTAAATATATTGAAGGGCAATTGTTGAATCCAGTTGGCTGAAGCACCTGAGATACTACAGAAATGTCTTTTTGGAGATGCTATGAAATATCCCATGCCATGGAAGGCCTCCCAGAAACTTGAATGGCCCTACAACCATTAGAAAGTCCCATTCTGTGAAGACATGGGCTACCTACTCCTCCCAAGCCTCTTCAAGCTTATGGATCCTCTCTCTCATCCCCCAGAGAATAGTGGAAACAAATTCAGTGGATCCTCAGATTTTCCATACGAGTTCCTAGTTGGTTACTTGAAAATCTTGTTTTGGAATATTTATTTAAGTGGAAAGAAAACATACACTTATCAGTAAAGAACCATCAGAGTATCAGGAAGGAGGAGGAATTGTGAGCAGAATCCCAAGCATTTAATGAATTAACAACTTACATATTATTATTTGTGCTGGTCTTTTGCTTTCAGTTATAGATAGCTGCCATATCATTGCATGGTTCCATCTGTCAGCCAGACTGAGCATTGGCTGATGGAGACTGGGCAGTTAAATCACTGGCAGCAGGACTGTTGTTTGAACAGGAGAGCTGAGCAGGTGGCTTGAAGTAGATCTAACCCAACTATCAAATGATCAGCAGTATCACCAGTGATACAACTGGAACTGAGGTTTTAGTGGCATGTCAATTGCCCAGGAAGTATCTCATCCAGCTGCATATAGGAATAGATTTAAGATCTGAAGAATGGGTCACGTGTGTCTCTAGCCTTTGAAAGCTAATGGGAAATGTGACAAAAGCCTTTGCAAAAGTACAAATAGTAATTATTAGGGTATAGGCAGAAGAAAAGACATTTGAAAATATGTTACACAGAGCAGGCTAGGGTTCATATCTACACTTTTCCAAAAGCAGTCAAACTTCATTGCAACAAAATCTATAAGAAGGCAACTTTGTCTGAGAGTCCATTTCCACAAGCAAGAAAAATTGGTCAGACCCTAAAACAATCTATTCATGCCTTATTTATGAATCCATATTGCTTTTCAAAATATTTCTCTCCAGATTGGCCTTCCTGCTCCCGATTTATAGAATTCATGTCTTTAAGAATAGTGAGGCCAGGATGGTAGAAAAATATTAAGTATGTCATAATTAGATACAAATAATCTAATCATCTATTTGTCTTCTTAGAGAATACACACAGGCTTTTTGTTCCTGTTCTCAACAGGGGAAAAAAATGCCTTAATTTGAAATCCACCACAGTAGTTAAGATCTAAGAAGCAAGGTCTTAAGTTGAAAGGGACAGATGAAACACTAAGTTCTGAAACTGCAACATTTTGTCACAATGGCAGACCAAAGGGCATAAAACTTTCAAGCTTCAAAATCAGTTTGTTACTATGCTCTACAGACTTGGGGAGGGAGGGGGAGAATCTCAAAACTACAGCCTACTCAATACTGTAAAATACTTTTCCATCTACATTTATTATAAAAACCATTAAACAGAGTATGAGACTGTAAGATGACTATAGTACAGAAAGGATGGGGAGGAGAATAGTAAATGTAAATGTTCAGAGAATAATACTGCTGATTGAATATAGCAGAAGGACTAGACAGGTCAATAGAGCAAGAAAAGCTATTATGGCAGGTAATATGCCCTACAATAAGATTTGTCAATGAAATAGCTCTGACAGAGAAAGATAGCTTTCACTAGCACAATACATTCTGTCACTTCTCTTCTGATTTTCACAATCAGAAACTTTTCTATCATCCATTCTCGTGACTCCTTGATATCACTATTTCTTGAGAAATTTCTTGGTTGCTTCATAACAATATAAAAACTAAAACAAACCACCAAACAAACAAAAGATGAATTCCTATTGTTAGCTCATTTTAGGTTCCAAAGGTCATCCTACCCTTGGTATAGTGTTCACTGACTACGTGAATACATTCAAGTACTATGTAGTCAAGGTGAAGTCTACTAATTGATTCCAAGCTAGGTGAAATTTTACAGTTTACTATCACTGAATGGCTTTGAATTGTGCACTCTGCATTCTGTGCCTGGAGAATCAGCTATGTAAGCTGGTGGCAATCCAAAAATTCAAATTGTTCTTCTTGTTCTGAATTCTGATGCCTGGTGACTCATTCTCCTCTTCAGACATATCTTTGGGACATTAGAGCTGTGACTGTGGATTCAGGTGTGTAAGACTTCCTAAGCATATAGAGCCAACTCAAGGGCAGAATCTAAAAAACTACTAGCTGAGGAAGTCTATAGTCAACTTTACACCCATGGTTGTTCCCTTTCAATCTAGACATTATGCACATATAAATATGTACTCTTTATATTAGGGTTACAATAGTGTAAATCCATGTTCCTCCTCCTTCCTTCTTCTGTATCCTACTGTATCTCTCCCATCCTGGAGTTCTACTCACCATACAACTGAGAAACAAGAGTAAAGAAATATGAAAGAGAATGCAGTGCTGTTTTATCTCCTGTTGAATAGAGACTTAAAGATATCAAGATTTCAAAATAGAAACTCCTGATAAAACATTTTCCTCAAATACCATTTAAAGTCAATTAAGAACTTCCTCCAGTAATATCACCTGGGTGGTAAGGTGACATGGGCTCATAAAATGATATTGTCAGTTATTACATTATTTCCATTGAAGAACCATCAGCAGTGAAATGTGAACATCATTTGGAAGCGTTACACCATGATGCATGGGTAGATATGCACACTTCCTGGATATAGCAATGAAACTTTCTAACTATTTTGGTCATAAAATTATACAATATTCATTATAATCTGAGTAAACTAAAACATGATTTCTTTAAAAAATGAGCAAACGCTAAAATAAAAAAGGCTTGTATTGATCAGATTATTGACCAGATAGTTGTAGACTGTCAAAAGCATTATATTCTAAGATAAGCAGTGAGAATCCAAATTACATCAGAAAGAAGTGAAATAGTTGAGCTTCCAGTGAGGATTCATGGCAAACTAGATATCCCTGAAATGCAGAAAGGGCATTGTGGTGGAGATCAGCAGCCAGATGGTGAATTCTGGCCAGCGCAGTCTCTCTGGAAAGAGGAGAGATTGTGATATTGCCCACTTGTGCTCTGGACAGATGCTCCTCATGAGTAGACTGCAGGAACTGAGGTTTTTGTGGTTGACTTGTGAGTTGAGTAGCTGGGAGTCGAGATATTTTAATCAAGCTCACAGTTGTAATGCAGCCTATATGGACATAAGGTTTGTACAAGTCTCATTTCTTAAACACTTTCAGATGTAACTAATTTACAGCTAAAGAGAGATTTTCTGAGTGGCAGGATAAGAAAATTCCACTTGGTGAGTCAACATTCTTTCTGGATGACAAAGGGAAAAGAAAGGTTTAAAGGTTTAAAAACTTTTGTCAAAAAGCTTAACAAGGTGTGGACATAAAGAAGTTTAAAAAGGGATAAAGGGGATAGTTATTCTGAAATATTATTTTTTGGTGAAAATGCTTTTGAACAAATGAACCAGACCTTCATGGGAATGTTTTTTATTTGCTATTAAAGAGTGCAGACAATTGGTGGATTTTATAAAACAAAAGATAAAGGTAATATGAGCCAGACTGTGATGCTGACTGTAACTACAGAGTGCCATTTGAGATGAAAGTATTAAGGGCACAGGAAGACAAAATAGGAAAAAAAGGGGGGAAGCTTTCCTTTTCTCTTTCTCTTGTTAGACACACTTTCAGTTTTGGATTATAATATCATAATGGCAACCACCAGAAAAGCAGCAAAAATAACAGAGAGGAGGAGAGGATTACTAGAGCAACCTGCAGAGAGAGGAATTATTTGCTTCAGTCTGAAATATTTGCTTCAGTTTGAGCAACTGGACAGTATGTTAGCTGAATCACTTGATACTAAATTGACAGCTTTTGAAAAAAAAAAAAACGGATGAAAGACTTTAAAGATAAAAGAGGAGATGAAAGAAGAAGTTAAGAAGATGGAAAGCTCTGTAACACAAGTGTCTGGAGATATAAAACAAATTAATGACAAAGTGGAAATTTGGGAGGGTAAGACAGAAGTTATAGACAGAGAGTTGGAAATAGAACTAGATAGTGGCTCTACTGGAATTGAGAGAGAAGGAATTTTGTTTGAGATTTAGAGCAATCCCAGAGGATTCTGGTGAAGATATTAGAGAAAAGGTTATCAAAACTTAAGCAATTTTGGGGGGATTGGTATGAGGAGGATACAGAGGCAGAAATTGATAAAGTATATAGAATAAATACAAGATTTGCGAGAATAAGAAATGTTCCAAGAGATGTTTTGATGCACTTTGTCAGGAAGAAGACAAGGGATCAAGTTTTGCAGCAGCATTTTAATATAAGACTGAAGATTGATAATGCAGATGTAATTGTTCTTAAAGAAATT
Organism: Python bivittatus; assembly: GCF_059951505.1. NCBI lineage: Eukaryota > Metazoa > Chordata > Lepidosauria > Squamata > Pythonidae > Python > Python bivittatus. The sequence continues at coordinate 48,234,557 of NW_028277125.1, read as the reverse complement.
CCTATTAGAATCTTGCATAAGAGAAAAGAGTATTCTTTTCTGACTGAGACATTAAAGCAGAAAAATATTTCATTTTGATGGGAAAAAATGGAAGGTGTAATTTTTACTTTTAAACAGCAGAGGTTTCAATTGAATTTTGTCCAGAAGGCAAGAGAATTTCTAGAAAAATTTAAAGATTAATTGGAGGAGATTCAAATGCAGATATCAGAAGAGACTACACAAAATCTCCAACAGGTGCAACAGGAAACTGAAAGGGATGATACTGAACTAAGTACTACAGGTATCGATTTTTCTAAATTTTTGGCATGATTATGGATTACAAATGCTTAACATGAAATATAAATTGAGAAAATGCTCCTCAAAAGAGGGGGAAAAATCATTAATTGAAAAATTAAAACAAGATATAATTTGCCTACAAGAGACACATATTAGAAAAAAGGACATAAAATCTGATTTATAAAAAATTGGGTAAAGAATTTATTTCAGCTGGAGAAAGAAAGAAAGAAAGAAAGAAAGAAAGAAAGAAAGAAAGAAAGAAAGAAAGAAAGAAAGAAAGAAAGAAAGAAAGAAAGAAAGAAAGAAAGAAAGAAAGAAAGAAAGTTGTTTTATATATTAATCCCCAACTAAAACCAGTACTTGTACTGACTGATGAGCATGATAGATTTGTTGGGGTGGAAGTTAATTTGGATGGGACTAAGACTTTGATACTGTGAATTTATGCCCCAAATGAGAACAAAGTACTCTTCTATAAAAGATTAATGGAGAGATTAATGGTTTCTCTTATGAAAATTGGTGTTTGATGGGAAATTGGAATGGAGTGATCTCCCCACAACTGGATAGAACTTCTGAGAAAAATATTAAAATCACTGAAGTCAAATTACCAAAAATTTTCTTTAATTTTATGGACAATTTAGGACTGGCTGATATATGGAGACAGAAAAATGACAGTTCAAGAGAGTACACCTACTTTTCTGAAAGACATAGATCCTTTCCAAGAACAGACATGATTTGGATTTCAAAGAACTTGGCTACTAAGGTTTCTAAAGTAGAGATATTACCAAAGACTTTTTCAGATCATAATACTGTGAGTTTGGTTTATAAAAGAAAATCTAGTTCTTTTAGATGGAGACTAAATGTATTGTTGCCACAGAAGGAAGCAATAGTTGTAATGGTATGTGGGAATGACCTTGGGAGACTAGGCCCAGAAACATTGCCTAAAGAATGGTCAGATAAGAGACAGCATAGTCTGTAGCTGGATAGCGGGCAGGGCAAGAGGCTAAGAAGAGAACCTCCCTAATTTCTCAGGGTTTAAAGGAGACAGGGAGATAATTATACTTTCAGACTTGCAAGATTCTGTTAATATAACTTTACAGTAAAGTAGAATTAGCTCATCTGGTCGTGTTTCCTGCTTGGTCCATAAGGCTGACAATAGTAGAGAATTTTAAAAAGAAAATAAAAAAAAATTCTTGAAAATAATTTAAGTAAAGGCAGTGATTTAAGAATTGTTCAGGATGCAAGTAGAGCTTTTATTAGAGGTTGTTTTATACAACATAATAGTGAACTCAAAAAGAAGAGTTAAGAGAAAACAAGCTATTTTGGATGAGATAAAAAGAAGAATTAAAGACATTTCCAGAGAAGATAAGTATTTGTCATCAAATTAAGTTTTTACAATGACAATTATCCTTGTTAACAGTAAGAGAAATGGAAATAAAAATGAATTATGTAACGCAAAAACAAATTGAGTTTGCAAATAAACCAGTGGCTGGCATATAAATTATGTAAAGAAAAAGAACAGAAAATGATATTGAAATTACAAGAGGGAGATACTGTATTAATAAACAACATGGTGGTACAAAAAGTATTTCATCAATATTATTCCAACTTGTATAATGGAAGTCACATCTCTCTAGAGAAAATAGATGAATATCTAAAGAAACAAAATTTACCAAGGATTACAGAAGAACAGAGACAGATTATGAATGGACCTATAACAATAATGGAAGTTTCTGAAGCTATAAAAAAGATTAAAACAGGAAAGGTGCCTGGACCAGATTGATTATCAGGTTTTTATTATAAATGTTTTGAGAATGAACTTTTACAACTTTACAAAACACACAGAACTCTATCTTACATGGAGGAAAGATGCCAGAGAGTTGGAAAGAGGCCAATATAGCACTAATACCTAAAGAGGGACAAGATTTGACTTTAACAAGAAACTATAGGCTGATATAATTACTGAATTATAACTAAAAATTGTCCATAACAACTCTAGCTGATAGACTGAACATAATTTTGGAAGAATTTATCATGAGGATCAATGTGGGTTTTTACCTAAAAGAGTGGTAAGGACAATATTAGAAACGTGTTGGTCATTTTCGAATATTTGCAGCAACGTAATGAAAAACAAGTTGCATTTTTTTTATTAGATGCAGAGAAGGCCTTTGACAATTTGAACTGGGCTTTCTTGTTCAAGGTTTTGGAATATATGAATTTTGGAGAGAACTTTATAAAATGGGTAAGAACAATTTACACTTCACAGAAAGCACAAAGAATTGTTAATGGAGATCTAACAAAACCCTAGGTAATAAAAAAGGAACAAGACAGGGCTGCTCACTGTCTCCTCTCTTGTTTATTTTGGTTCTTGAAATACTAATTAGAGATATAAGACAAGATGAGAGGATTGTGGGAGTAAAGATTTAAAAGAACCTTATAAGTGAAGGGCTTTTGCAGATGATTTGGTGCTGGTTTTGGAAGATCCTTTAAAGGGAGTTGAAATATTAATGGGCAAATTAAAAGAATTTGGTGCATTAGCAGGTTTCAAGATTAATAAACAGAAGACCAAGATGTTAACAAAAATATGAAAATAGAAGCTCAATTAGAATTGATGAATAAAATGGATTTTAAGATTGAGAAGAAGGTAAAATATCTGGGTATCACTATGACAAATATGAACTGTATGTTATTTCAAAATAACTATGTTAGGACATAGAATGAAGTTCAAAAAGACATCTTCAGATGAGAGAAACTACAACTGCCATTGATGAAAAGAATTTCTGCTATGAAAATGAATGTTTTGCTTAGAATGATGTTTTTGTTTCAGACAATACCTGTTTTGACAACCGATATAGCATTTAAACTGTGGCAGAAGGATATATCTAAATTTGTATGGCAGGGGAAGAAAACCACAAGTTACATATAAGGTGTTACAAGATGCAAAGAAAAGAGGAGGATTGGGTCTACTTGATTTGAAATTGTATTTTGCAGCTTGCTGTGTGGTTTGGATGAAAGAATGGGTGCTGCTGAGAAATAGAAGACTCTTGGAGTTAGAAAGACACAACCTGAGATTTGGGTGGCATGGATATTTGTAGTATAATAAGGTCAAGATTAATGAGGATTTTAAAAATCATTATGTTAGATGTGCCAAATTGAGAATATGAAACAGATACAACCCTACGTTGTTCCCCAAAACACCTTTGTGGCTCTCAGCACAAGAAGCATTTTATACACAAGAAATAATAGGCAAACACAAATGACTAACTTATCATGAGATTCTAGAATTTTGTCAAGGGAAATGTAAAATAAAATCAAGACAAGAACTGGTGGCAGAGGGATGTAATTGTCAATATTTCTTATTTACAGTTATTAGAAAGATTTAAAGTAGATCAAAGTGTCTATGGTTTTGAACATTGTAAGAAATAGAAATAGCATACAAATGAATTACATGTAATTGCTAAATGTATAAACTTTTATTGAAATTTGAAAGAGAAGAACAAGTGAAATAATGTATGTCAAAGTAGGCTAAAAATTTTGGTTATAACTAAATAACCTGTGACTTGTTGGGTCATCATTTCAGAGATATATCCTTACTTAAACAGAGAAAGAGAATGACGTTAAGAGATTTAAAATTTTAACCTCAGTTCCAAAACAGCCAATCACTGCTGTTTTGGAACCGAGGTTGGGCCTTGCTGCCAGCTGATTGGGCACAGGGGCCACAGGATGGCAGGAAAGAGGTCAGGGATCCCTTCCTTCCTCCCTCCCTTCCTCCCTCCCTCCATTTCCACAAAAAATATAGGTTTGTGCCATTTGCCCTCCCTTCACAACCCTCAGGAGAGCCCCAGTGAAGCCCTTCCTCCTCCTCCTCATCAGCTGACCTGCAGAACTGCCTGCCATTTTGCTGGAGGGACTTGGAACAAAGGGAGCCACAGACCATGAGGAAAACTGCAGCCCCGCTCCCCATTCCAGCATGTCCCTGAGAGCCCCCTCCCTCGAGGTAGGAAGAAGGCTCACCCATCAACCACTGGTGCCCCTCAGCCAGCCCTACCTCACTAGCAGGCATCCAAGTCACTCACTCATCCTTCCCTCAACACCCACCACCGTTAAAAGATTTCAAATTTCTGTCTCGTTTCTAAAGCAGCCAATTGCTGCTTGCTGGTTAGGCCTTGCTACCAGCCAATCGGGTGCAGGAGACATAGGGAGGCAGGAAAGAGGCCAGGGATACACCCATGAGGATGTGACCTGAGCCAACCATGGTGGCACAGCAGTACAGCAGGTACCTTGCTTCAAAAATTGTTGCCCTATGATGCACCATTTCACCCAGTTGAAGGTTACAAACAAAATAGTTTTAGTAGTATACAGATATACAGATGGAACAATGGGAAAGTATGTGGTTGAAAGGACTGAAATTTATAGTATGTTATAATCTGAAAGAGAATTTTTATAGTGCTGTACCATTGGTATATGTCACTAGATAAATTGTCTAGAATGTATAAATGCACTTCAAATCTATGTTGGAAATGTGAACAACAAGAAGGGACATTTTATCATATTTGGTGTATGTGTAAAAAAGCTAGAAGATTTTGGGTTCAATACACACACTGATTCGGAGGATTTTAAAGATTAATATACAATTGATACCAGAGGTTTTTCTTTTGGGATTTATGGACAGTTAGAAAAAAGTCATGGAACTTTGTTTTTATATATGATAACTGCAGCAAGATTATTATATGCACAAAGATGGAAAGATTTGGCACTACCCACAATAGAGGAATGGTTGGTGAAGATGATGGAACTCACTGAGATGCCAAATTGACTTCTTTGGTCAGAGAAAGGTCAATATCTACATTTATTGCTGACTGGTAATCCCTTATGGATTTTTGCAGAAAACAGAAAAAAAAAAAGAACTTATGATTTATGATTTTAATGATTAGACAGGATAGATTATAGAAAGAAGACAGTTATGTTGTAACAATAGTGTAAGGGGTAAATTTATAACTGTACTTATACCTGCTGTAAAGAAGATCAGAAGCTACTTCTTGTATCTTTTTTCTTTCTTTTCTATTTGTCTTTTACTGTTTTTTTCCTTTCTTGCACTTTTAGCTTTCTCTTTGATTTCTTTCTTTTTCTTTTTCTTTTTCTACTTTATATTAGTTATCAGCATGTAGCTACAAGGAACTATTTTAGATTTGAAAAACATGAGTGGACATTTTGCTGATTTTCTTATGCCTAGTCAAGTAATGGTACATAAGAGCACAATGTGCCAGGCCTTTTTTCCTCCCCCTTTGGTGCTCATGTGATGTCATCTGCTGGGTCCCAAGCATGCAGGAGGGTTTTCTGCTTTCTTTTATGAATGATACTTTTCAAGCAGATGACTTGAGAAGCAGAGGAAGATTGACATTGAGAAAACTTACAGCATGGTATCTTCCAGCTGCTCCATTTGTTCCAGCTGAATGGGCAATTAGCAGACATTGCAAAGGCAGAGGGGTGTGTGTGAGTGTATTTTGGAATAAGTAAGACACAACTCTCCTTCTACCTTCCTGTCCCTCTCTGTCCTTTCTCAGTTCATTTTCTCTTTCAGAAGAGGAAAAGTGGAACAATGTTCCTTTCCTCCTGCTTTGTTGTATCTCATTTCTCCCTCATATTAAGAAGGATTCTCAGTTTTCCTTGTGTCTATTCTATGTCTGTCAAGCAATCTTTCCCTTCACAGAATTCAGGGCTATACAATCTTTTTTAGTGCACAACTGTATTTGGCTTTTGAATGGTCTGTGCAACAAGTGGGCAGGCCCAGAGCAAAAATAAACTTGATTTCATTTATTTTCAAATTCAATTAAAATTCAGTTTCATTCAGTTAATAATGATTACTCCATATGTCATTTTCTTCTTCTGTCAAGTGAAAAGTTATACTTTGGCAACAATCTGGAAGCACCTAACTTTGAAGGGCCATCCCTACAGACTTCCAGGGCTGCATGATTGCAAGATTGTATATTTATTTTGTAACAAATTAACATAGCTGCCTGTATTTTTCTTGCAGCTATTAGGACTGATGCACGGGGGCCTTGCACACCAACATTTAGCATAGCTTCACTGCCAATGTCATCTACTTATAGTTCTTGCAATTCTCTTTTGTTTTCAGATGAACCCATATGGAAAGTCTAATTATTCTTTCTAAATGTGGTTAGTGAATAATTTACAGAGAAATGACTTACAATAGAAACATCACATAGAATTATTGTGTCCCCAAAGACCTTTGTGGTTTTGCATAAGCAGTGGAGGGCTGAGTCATTTTTAGGGCCATCTCAGAATCTCCAGGAGATTGCCTCAATCTTTTTATAAGTCAAGACACAGAAACTCTTTGGGATATGAGATTGAGTCACAGCTGAATTGGACTTTTAGCAGTAGATTGTTATTTTCTGACAAAGCAGTTGTTTTGTTAGACAATTGAGCTGACCATGAAGATCCAAGACGGATCCTCCTTGCACTTTTCTTCTTTTGTCTTATAACTGTCCCTGGTACTCTGGCATTGAAGGCTAACAAACATTTAATATCAGCTTGGAAAGCCATTTTCCATTTCATGCAGAAGACCTTTCAACATGTACTGTGGTCCTCCACTGACACATCTCATTTCTCCTTTTCTGAGAGAAGAGTTTGGTGTCAGGAGGGATTGACACTGAAAGTTTTCTTGGAGACCATGAGGCTGTTTTTGAATATCAATTTTTCATGTTCAGATGTCTACACCTTTTGAGGGGGAAAACAAAAGAATACTATGGCCTGTAGAAAGTCTCCCATGGATCATAAGACTCTAGATCACTGAATTACAAAAATAATGGCAAAGGGCACTTCTTAAGAAAATCACAATATCCTTATTGTTTAAAGGAAATAAAAATAGCATTTTGCATGGCTAAATATTAGGATGAAGGAGATGCCATGTTGTCACACTGCAAACTGCAATCCTGATTTATTATTTAAAATGGTAAGGACAATAAAGCTTGATGTACATACTTAAGTTGAATCTTTTGTAGCTATTCTTTCACAAGAAAAACATGCCTCTAATGACACAAGAAGGATTCTTGTGACACAACTATATTGCACAAATGAGGGAACATACTCATCTTTGTCTTACTCTCTGCATGTAACCATTCACCAAACTTTCCATTAATTTTCATGTATGCTTTATTTCTACCTTATATTACTCTTATCACATTCAGCAATCTTCAGTTCCATATTTTCACTAAAAATGTATTCACTTCACTTCCAGCCATCGTAAAACACTGCACCGCCCCTCCACCCCACAGTTCCATGGCCACATTTACAACTGAATACCAAGTGCCCCGTGATCATATGATCACCATTTGCAATCTTCTCTGCTGGCTTCCCCACTGAAAGCTAGCAGGGAAGATTGCAAGTGGAGGGGATGCGGCGGTGTGAAGGAACAGAGCTCAAATCTTCAGGATTTGAGGTCCGTAACGGCCCAGCGCTGGGAGGTTTCCCCTCCCCTTTCAGCAGTGGGCAGTTATGGAGCTTAGATACTGAAGATTTGAGGCCTGTTCCTTCACACTGCTAGGAGGTTTCAGTGGTGTGAAGGAATGGAGCTCAAATCCTGAAATTTGAGCTCCGTAACTGCCCACTGCTGAAAGGGGAGGGGAAACCTCCCAGCGCTGGGCAGTTACAGACCTCAAATCTTCAGGATTCCAGGTCCATAACTGCCCAGCACTGGGAGGTTTCCCCTCCCCCTTCACTGGTGTGAAGACACGGACCTCAGATCTTCAGGTGCTCCATTCACTACCAAGAGAGGGGAGGGGAAAGAAGATGGGCAGACAGCTGAAAGACAGCTCTTTCACTCCATCAGCTTTCTTTCACTCTGTCCTCTTTCCCCTCCCCTCTCTCAGTGGTGTGCTCCATTCACTGAGAGATGGGAGGGGAAAGAGGATGGAATGAAAGAGCTGTCTGCACAGAGCTGAAATCCTTCAGCAGACAACTGTTTCGCTCTGTCCGCTTAACAACCCAGGAGATTGCTTAACAAACGCAACTGGGAGTGCCTGGATTGCAGTTGTTGAGCAAAGTAATCATGTGGGCATCTCGCTTAGTGACTGATTCACTCAACAACCGAGATTCCAGTCCCAATTGTGGTCATTAGGCAATGACTACCTGTATTCACTTCAATTCCAATCTTTGACATATCAGTCATTCCCATACAATTCCCAAAATATTCCTCTTAGGTTTCCCAAGCCATTTCACCCATAGCCTCCTTCTCCATCATTCCACCAAATATCTTTCTCATACTTCCAATTATCTTAATTCCACACATTTCTGTGGCGCTTTGTAGCATAATTCTTTTCATTGTTACAAGCAGCTGCTTTTCTTCCATTTCTTCCATTTTTTTCCAAGATCCACTCTTGATAGTATCAGAAATTATCTGTTCCACATACAGAGCATCTCATTACCTTTGTACCCTTCACTAATTCTCTTGGTCGTTCAAATCAGTAATGGTTTCAAATATAGATTCCTTCCTTTGCCATATGTTTAAACCATGTATCTGAAACAATTTGAAACTTCTAATCAGTTACTTAGCAGTCACCATTCACATTTATTTTTGTGACTCTTAATGGCCAATCACTTTTTCTGGACTCTCTTGTCTCATTCCTTTCTTTCTATTTGTGTGATCTAACACAGTAACCATTTACAGAATGCATCCCTGGTTCTTGAATTATCACAATTCAAAAGAAAATAACATGCATTTATCACAAACCTGAGGAATTTCTCCTTTCCTATGCACTATGATCTAGTTAACACCAATTCATATTTTCTGAAAAATATATTAGCCCTCTCTTGCATAACTAAATTATATCTTCACTTCCCTGAATGCATTCATCAACTCTACTCCACCAGTTCTGACCACCTTCATTCAACTTTATTATATCCTCCCCTTTTTTCTTAGTTTCATAGAAACACAATATATCTGTTTTTCTTTCTTTCATTTGCTAATTCAAACTATTTGGCATTAACTTTCTTACCTTCCAAGTTGCAATTTTCCAAATGCCAAAATCATAATCAAACAGGCCCACTGATATTGACCCCAATTTCTCATCATGGTTTGGTCAACTGAGACTTTCACTAATATGACACAAGCACAATCAAAGCTCAGTTTTACAAGTGTGCTCAAACTATTCTAGGCAAGCTAGGATCTCTAATTTAGAGATTACCTTTCAGTGCATGTACTTTTGCTTGTACCCTACCAAATAGGTACTGTAGACTAATTTATGATGAAGAATGACCACGTCATGCACCATTTATAAATTGTCTTCTTGGAAGATATCTATTCAAAGTATTTTTCAAAATAAAGAATCTTATAGGATGCATGCAGATACAGCATTTCTAAGAGTAGCCTTTCAAAATATTAGCTCCAATAAAAATATTCAGATGAAATTTATCTAGAATTGAATTGAATTGTGATGATTATTACATTGGTCATTTCCTTCACAAATTAATGTTATTCTGTTATATTGTCAAGAAACCTTTTAGTCAAGCTATGCTATATAATACAAAGTGTTCTTTGTACTTTATAAATACTGTTTATGGAGCAATTACCTTATATTTGTCAAGAAGTATCTAAAAGGCTTTTTGGACTGCATACAGTGAAATACTCTACAGAATAAGCCATGTCACCCCTGTATGTTTTCAGTTACGGTAGTGCTGTTTATTAAAACCTGATTATCATATTTAACTTTTAATGAAGTAATTGTTATCACTTTACTATTTAGCCTGACCTTTTAGAAGCCACTTATACCAGGAGGCTGAAGTGTGTTCCTCTGTTTGTCCATAGCAGGCTAGATAAGTCATTCAATTCTAGATGTCCCTAGTGTGGAATATATACTTCAGAGTTTTGTGCGCCTGCAGCACTTCACTGTGCTATGACCTGAAGACTCAAGAGGAAGATTTAGATTGGGCTTGAATAGGTCTGGGTCACTGCAAAGCAAGTCAGGTTGCATTTGGGACAATAATAATTGTACAGAGCAGATGGTTGAACAGCTTGCCTTCCTGTCAGGAGAGCTTATGTTCCTAAGATCATAAATCCCTCCTCCTGTATTCTTGGGAACGTTGTATCCTTTGTGTCCTGTTACATAGAGGAGCACATGTTAACATTTCTGTTCATTTGTTGAACTATTGATCTGGTTCCCTCTAAGTTGTCCCACGGGCAAAATCATAGACTATGGATGGAAAAAGTAATCCTTGTTAATACATAATTAATGAAAGCGGTCTGTATTTCAACTATTTCACTTCTCTCTTTTTCTATATATAATTTTATTAAAGATTTTTAAAAATGAAAATAAAAACTAATACTAGTTTAACATGGTATCAATCATCAATTTCCTATATTGACCTGATAAAAATGATTATTACTCATATCTTGTAAAACTGAACATTTATGTAAATATCAGGACTTGAATCTATTTTTTATTTGTTTACAACAAGCTTTCTATTCAATGAGTCACATTTCATATTTCTATAATACCTAATGTGTGAATTTCCAAAATGTTAACAGATCAGTTCACTGCACATACAATATAAAAATCAGCGTTTAAACTAAACTCTCTTCACATAATGTTATTGAGTTTTTATTTGTGATTATGCAGCTCTCTCCCATTGTGAGTCATATTGATTGAGGGATCTAATTAGGATCCCATAGGACATAATTCTGCCCTTTCTGAACTAACCAGTTAATGAGCACAAATTATCCAGCTTTAAAAAGTGCTTTGGAATGGGTCCATCAAAAGAGCATGACCACAGTAGTAAGAGGTCAGAATCCCATCCTATGAGAAAAAGTTGAAAGAGGCAAAATATTATTAGCCTGGAGAAGAAAAAATTAAGGAAAATAATATATTGGTCTAATATTACACAAAAGATGAAGAAGACATACTCTGTTGCTTCAAAAGGCAAGACTAGTACCAAAAGGCAGAGAAAATGTCTCCTATAAAAATGATAAAGACTCATTCTAGTCAAGCTCAACTCATTGTGAGCAAATTTTTCTTGGCATCAGTATGTAGCAGCTTGTCAGCGCCTTTATCTAGAATGTTTCCTTCAACTTCTCAGTCCATCCTATAGTCCAACTTTGCTTATCTCAGCCAAAGTCAGCTAGGTGTTCCCTCTGCTAAGAAAGCCTCTCTTGTAACATTCTTGTAAAGCTAATGTCTCCTTCAAGTTGAACTTATCAGGGGTGTTCACAGGGAAGGTCAAAAAAGCAAGGTGGAAGCTGTGATGTATGATCAAAGACCTTTTTTACATGTGTCACATAGTATGGCTTGCCATTGCAGCCTCCTGGGATACTTTTAATTTCCTAGTCTAGCCAGAGCTCCAACATTATCTGAAGGAATCCCATTCATATACAAACCAGGTCAGACCCTGCTTAGCTTCTGACCCAGCTAGGTAAATATCCCTTTTAAATAAGACAAGTTACAAAATAAGAAAATCCTTTATAAAATTGGCACCAACTAAATCAAAAACTGAAATTTAGCATCTATGATGCTCATTTTTGTAGCATAAGCAGATATGGGTGAAACTACAATACAAAGTCCAATGAAAAACAGAAATCAGAAACAGAGCAGACCACATGAGATCAGGCCCAAGAAGCATCATTTATCACATACAGAGAATAGAAGCATCTTAAGCTGGAAGCCCCAGCTGAGAAGTTGCTTAAAGCTCATTGTATCTCTAATCTGGGCTGCAATATTTAGATGGCCACCAAATGGCAGCAAAGAGATACAGAAAACACTACATGGATGGGATAAATTATTTAAATAGTCAAGAAAATATTCTTTTTATGGGATTTATCTCATCACAGCAATGCTGTTTGAGAATACAATTTGAAGTTGCTGCCCTCATCCTAGCCTTATGTACGTTTTACTTTCATTGAAGTCAATAAGTAAATAGTTACAAATGTCTGAAGGTCTGTTGATTCCAAGGGGATCTCAGCTTGATTTTTTAAAATCAGATTAGCACTTCTTTCTTTAAAGCCCAGTTGTAAATCATAGTGAATATTTCAATAGATTTCCTCAGCTATTGCTCTCTGTTGGAGGACAGGACATAGTTTATCCTGCACTGGCTTGCCAACTGGTGTTCGGTACAAGTTGTTTCTATATATGTAATGGGAGAGAAATAACATTTTGTCCTTTTGTTTCATGCACCAAATCATCAAATTTCTTCTTCCAGAAAAATCCTTCTGTTAAATAATTCTATCTATGTATGTGCCACATCAAGAAAACTTTAAACTCAGTGTCACCCATCATACTTCTCCACTGTGAATTTATATTATGGAGCCCATGCAATCCAGCCTCTTCAATCCTACAGTACATTTCAGAGTCCAAGATAGTTTCATGTTTCTCTGTCTCCAACACTAGTTTTAATTGAGATCCATAAACAATCCCCTCAGAGAAACTAACAGGGAAAAAAATGCTGGCAATGTTGGCAGTTCAATTCAATCTGCACAATTTCTGCTGAGGATCAGTAGATCTGGAAAAGTAGCTGCAAGGAGTTCACTGAAACTTTAATTTTCTTTCAATTCCCTTTTGGATATTAAATCTAAAGAGTCTCTAGAACCTTAGCTCTTTTTATTATTCCTTTTTTCCTTTTGTCTCTCTTTATGAGCTCAAAATGGAATAAACTAAAGGCCCTGTGCTGCACTTCTGTGGAATATTAGGAATATGTTCCACTGTAGCTTTATTAGTTCTCATAATGCCATCAATGTTAAATCTTTTTTTCCTGGAGGTTAAAAAACATGTTAGTGTGGTAGGTTTACTTCTAGTGCTATGTAATGTAAGTTCCATTAACACTGTCTAGAGGCTTGAAAAAATCATGGCCTCATTGTATTGCTACAATAAAATAAAATAAGAAAAAAGATGACAGCTAAGATAACAGAAGATTTTGTAAACATTCCTTATATAAGGAGTGGGGGAACTAAAAATAAAATCCTATATATGTTCATTCAGTAGTGAGTCTTATTCAGATCAGTGGAGTATATACCTAGATAAGTGAGTCTTAACAATATAGTCTAAGAATTATGAACACACATAGTTTGAAGTAACATCCTCCCCCCCCCCAAACACAATGAAATTTATTTCTCAATAAACATACGTAGGACTACAACATTAAAACATTGGATGTGCTATTGGATTTTCTAGCGTATTTTTTCTTAAAATTTAGAACTGACTTTCATCCAAATGTATAGTTTGTGACAAAATTAGATATTCTATTTATGTCCCTGAAATGACTTCACAAAAGCTGTCAAAATTACGGTGTATTCATTCATATAGCACAAACTGCACATCACAGAATGGGATCTGGAATTCTTAAGAATAACAGTGAAACAGTAATCTTTGACATTAAAAACACAATGTGTCATGTGTTTGGGCAATATTAAACATGATGACTTGGAACCACAGTGATCTAGAAGAAGAAGAAAAAGCCTTGACAATACAGATGAGATGATTAAAAAATCTGTTGCTCTTGTCTTTAAAATAACACCACCATATCAGTTTGACCATTACCATGACACAAAGTTTGTTTTAAAACTTTTTGCAATAGATATATACTCAAGAGATTTTCTGAAAACATTCTTAATGGAGTAATGTTAGTAGAGTAATAGTTGGACTAGTTAGAAAGGCAGCAGTGCTGCTTAGATACAGAGCACATTGGCCCTTAGGGATTAGTTGATTTACTATGATTGGACGTTTAAAAAATAACAGCAAACCTCCTCAGAAGCACCACAGCCTGTTGATGAAAGCTCATGTCACAACAAATGAGTTTAAAGGCTACAATTCTGTATTTGCCATTTATCTGAGAAAAGCTGTATTGAGTTCCCTAGGCCCTTGGAGTAAACACTTCAGTTTGCACTCTACACTTCGGCGAAGAGGTTTTTTCCCCTTTTCAGATATTCTGAATTTGGGCATATCTTTGCCACTTAATGTTATCACTTGCTTATTTATATAGCAAGGGAATCTTGATAAAACAAAGAAGAAAACGCATTAAATGGGATGCTCATTTAATTTATTCCATAAATAATGCTGTTTAACAGAACTATAAATGTGCAGGAGTTTTCCACGTCACCTACATTTCATGCCATTATTTGCCAGCTGTAATGGAATTAAAGTTCAGACAGACTAAAAACTGCTATCCTTCGGCACAAGTAAGGGAAGCTGTCATCACAGGGGTATGATCTTTAGTGGAATGTCTACTAAAATGTTTTAATTTTGAAACATTTGGAGGTTGATCTCACTGAGAAAAATTAGATTAACTGGGGATCTGTTTGAGGAATTTGTGAATGTGAATGATGAAATCCTTGGCATGTTCTCAAAGGAGATTTAGTAGAATGCCTTCCCCCCCTCCTTTCTCTCACTGATTGATACCTTGTAGATTTTGTTTGTTTGTTTCTTATTGTACAAGTATCTCTCCTAGATATGATAATTTCTGTAAATTTCAATTGATGAATTATGGACCTCCTATCTAAGGGAGAAACGTAGTGCAATGATTGACCATCACCAAGACTAATAGCCAGTTGTGTGATATGGGCAAACCAACAATAAAAGAACTAAGGGTGATTCCTTCTCTAAGGAGATTAGCAGAAGTTAAAGGTAAGAAAATATATAAAGAAGATACATGGATCCACACAGTTTACCACTCATATTCATACCCATTCATTCTGTTCATCATAAATACCCAGAGCCAAACTTTGTAATCAATAATTTTCATTATAATATATACTGGACTAGAAATTGGTGGTGAGACATGCTGGTCTGTAGAGTCTGTTCTTCCCTTCCTTAAACATGCAAAAGTAACTGGGGGACGGAGGCAGACCTAAAGGTGGTCTATCAATCTTAATCTCATTAGCACTATAGGCAAGATTACTGCCCCCCCCCGCTCCCCAATCATAGCATTCTCCCTGGAGGTCAGCCCTGCACTTGCATATTAAAAAGATTTCAGTGCTCTACATGAACGTATGCCTCCCTCTTTTTGTAAATATCATAGATTAGGCAATTAAATTAGTTGGGGATACTTTCTTCTCTAAAATCTTAAATGCCCCTGAAATGAAAAATTATGCACAGATGGCAAGCTCTATGACAGGCCCTCAGTCATTTCAAAACTGTACTTTTTTTTATATTCACAGACAGGTTGCCAAGCAGATGAAGTTGCCATCAAAACTAAAGTATAGACCAGAGTTTCTCAACCTTGGCAACTTGAAGGTGTGTGGACTTCAACTCCCAGAATTCCCCAGCCAGCCTTGCTGTCTGGGGAATTCTGAGAGTTGAAGTCCACACATCTTCAGATTGCCAAGGTTGAGAAACACTGGTATAGATTGAAAGGATGGTTTGACCTGGAATGCATAGCTACTAAAAGAGCTCTAGTCACTTCCTACCAGTTGTAGGAAACCCTTGCACAAGCATCAATATCTAAGTTACTGGAACTGAAAAAACAATATAATGAAATAGTGACAACAGTTGACTACTGCAGCCCAAGATAAAAATCCCTCCCTTTTCTGGCATATGATAGTATGTTGGGTCAATGATAACTCATGCCATCTATTCAGACAGATCCCTATAGGGACATGGGAAGACCATGTTAGCACTTTTTTGACTCTCAAGCATAATGATATTCTTCCAGACTGGCCACCAGTTTCTTTTCTTAAGTGAAAAAGCTTATTAACCCCCTTAAGCTAGGAAAGGTCCCTGGCTACAATCATAACTTGCCCAAATTATTGAAATTTCATATTGAGTGGTGGGCTCCTATTTTGGCATTGCTCTTTACATATATTGACCAATCTGGAAATATACCACCAATCTTCAAAAAGGGTTGTAGAAATGATCCTGCCAACTACCATCCAGTAAGCCTGTTGAGTATTATTAGCAAGCTTTACAAATGTTACATGGACTGGAAACACCAAGAATGGCTGGCAAATGTAGCTACCTGGGGCCATGATTAGGTGGAATGTAGACCTGGCCAATTGACGACAGACCATATCTTGGTTTTGCAACATGTAATTGAGAAATATAGTAGAAAATCTCAAGATTCTCTGTATGTGGCTATTCCACTTCTCCTTTATACAGACGATGCAACCATTATTTCAAGGATCCCAACTGGCTTCACCCATGCATGTCATAGTTTTGATAGTATTGTATTATCTATTTTCTAATGTTCAAATCCATGATGTCTGCATGAATGGTTCCTGTTGTATTTTTTTGTGTATATACTGTATATGCTTTAACTGGTCACTGACCAAAATAAATGTTGTTGTTTAGTCGTTAAGTCGTATCCGACTCTTCGTGACCCCATGAACCATATTGCGCCAGGCCTTCCTGTCCTTCACTGCCTCCCTGAGTTTGCTCAGTTTCATGCTCACCAAAATAAATATTATCTATCTATCTATCTATCTATCTATCTATCTATCTATCTATCTATCTATCTATCTCAAAGGAAAGTGAAGCACAATCCTATTTCCTCATAGACCAAAGTGTTGCATGGTTACCCAACAAACAAATGAAAACTGGTGTAATATTCCAAGAGAAGTGTCAAGCAGATGATTGTTTTGTTATTTGTTATGATGACCAATTTATCAGCTGACACTGATAGAGTTATTGATGATCATTTTCACATATGTTAGGCTCATAATTGATAATTACATGACATTATAGCAGAGTATTAAAAGTTATTTTTACTTCCATTTTTTTTCCTTTTTCAGTTAACCTGATATTTGTCTCTCTGTAGGTCAGATTCTACTTTCATAGCTGTTCTCCAAAGTTTGCTCAGAATTACACAACATTATTTCATATATGTTAAAAAATCAACACTAACATCAAAAGGTATTGAATGGCATAGCAACACCAACCTTCATCCCCTAAGGAATAGCTTATAAAGCAGCATTTTCTCTTTCTTTAAGCTTATCTTCTCATTGAACTGCATAAGAACAGTGGAAGGAGAGAGATTATTTTAAGCAATTAGGTGATTTTTTTAAAAAAAAAATAAATATTATACAGTACATAAACAAATGTCATTGGCTAGATAGAGCCCACAATATTTTATTCCCAAACTCACCACAAAGATGAGATAATCCCTTTTAGGATGAGTCAGTGATACTACTACTCTCACAGCTTCCAGTCCCTATTGTGTTTTTTTATCTTGGTAAGTGGATCTATTATTAAAGATTCAGTATGCTATATAATATGTCTAACTCATCCATTGAACCTCTTCTGTATTAGAAAAAGGTCCTGTTTGTCACCCTAGCTATAAAATTATTATCTATCACAGTTTTGCTTGAATGTGGATAAGCAGTGACCAAAAGTTGGGATAGGAACAACCGTGTCCCCCCAGTATACCTGTTGATGTTCAGTGAGTTTCTTAATGGATAAATGATCAGCCTTAGTGATGTTACTGCATATTTAAAATAAATCTGAACCACATTTTGTTCTTCCTAATATAGATTTATTGAGTTACAAGCTCTTCTTTTTTTCTTCTCTATTGTATGTGACACAACAGATCATTTGACTTAAAAGGTCTTGATGATACCAGGCCAATAACTTGCTATACTCAACGAAAATGCCCAGCACTGGTTCAGTTGCTTTATCTGCATTGGATTTATTATTTGGATTTTGGAAATCAGTGGAATTCTCACTAGTTCCATTTCTAATCCACTGAGGTAATAGTAAAGGATGCAAGGAAGTTAATTTATTCCACAGTGTAGGAGTAATGAGGATCACTCATAAAGTTCATTGCGTTAAGGAGTCACTTATAATTTTCAGTAACGTAAAATTAAATAGTCTAGAGATGATACAATATGACAATATACTTTTCACCTTACAACTCATTATTTTATTCTTTGATGAAAAAGAGGTACTGGCTTATTTCAAAAGCTTTTGACACAGTTTGATCTCTGTTTCCATCAATCACTGTTGTTGTTTGTGCTGGACATGTGGCTAGCCAAGCATTTAATATATTGCTCTGTCTTTATTTGTATGAAACACTGCATAATATTGGCATGTCTGCAGCAGCTATCAACCTTAGCCAATGGCCAAGAACAAATAAAATAGCAACTGTGCTGTCAGAGACATGATAGATTCCTGTTGCTGGGGAAAGTTGCCCTTTCACTGCTTCAGTTGCCTTCGTTCTGCCCTTTTGCTTCATCATTTTGATTGTCTTTGTCCCTTTTGCCTCTTTCAAACACCACTTGTCTTTGCCATCCTCTTTCCTGCCACTTTTTCCCACTCTTATTGCGTTCAACCATATTCTCTGCCAACCTTTTCAGTGCCTTTGAGTACTTGTGCTCATAATCTGAAAAATTCCACTATTCCTTCAATGATGTAATTGAATAGGTTAAGATTAATATGCATTAACAGGGCATCGATGTGTATTCCTGGGCTGCATGGTAGGGATATGGGTTCTTTTCAGATTTGCAGATTATGAGGTCTATTTATATATTATTTCATCACATTTCCTGTTCAATATACAATGACCATATATCCTCATTATTACCCCTCTGAAAAAAGACTAGATTTACCACAGGCTTCTTAGCATTTCTTCATGGCTGAGTAGTGACTGCGACTTTGGAATCATGTAACATGCCTTAAACCCTATTAACATGATTAACATTGGTTAGGAAAACATGAACATTTCTCAAATTGTTTTAGATCTGCTATCTATAAACTACTAAAACTCTTGAGTCTGTAACCTTCAACTGGGTGAAACAGTGTGTCATAGGGCAACAATTTTTGAATCAAGGTACCTCAAATGGGCTAACTTACAGAATGTGTCCAAAATCCAGGACCCATTATTTCCATGGGATTGAAATTTGGGAAATTTGTGGCTGCTTCAGCACTGCTGTACTGCTGCGCTGCTGTGGTCAGCCCAGGTCACGTGATGTCATGGGCATATCCCTGACCTCTTTCCCACCTACCTCTGTCCTCTGCACCCAGTTGGCTGATGGCAAGGCCCAACCAGCAAGTGGCAATTCTCTGCTTTGGAAATGAGGCAGAATGGGGAGTGGGGGTTCAGTTTTCGTCATGTCCCATGGCTCTCTTTGTTCCACCTCCCCCCAGCAAAGTGGCAGGCAGTTCTGTGGGTCAGTTGAGGAGAAGGAGAGGTTTCATGGGGGCTCTCCAGAGGGTCATGAGGGGAGGGCAAATGGTACAAGCGTATATTATATGTGGAGAGGGAGGGAGGGAGGGAGGGAGGGAGGGAGGAAGGAAGGAAGTTTTCTGACACTCCCTGCCAGCTTCCCACAAGCAAAGTCAATGGGGAACCCAGTAGCAAGTCTCAAGTCGCTCACACTCCCACTGCTTTTTTGCCCTTGGTCATTCTGTTTCTCTGTTTAGGTAAGGAAATTCCACTGAACGACGGCCCAACTGGTCATGGGTTGTCTAGTATTATATTATGTTTGTATCTCATAGTAATTTCCCACTCCCAGCCTTTCTAAAACTTCAGAAGTTCAATTAAAAAAAAAGGTCCAAAATGATAATCCAGTTTACTTTTGCTGTATTAAGCTTTAAAGGAACGATTGGCAATATGTAATTCTCAGATGTTGTTGGATTCCAGGTCCCATTGCAGCTGTCACTACTGACAATGGTCAGTGACTATAATCTAAGAATATACAGAGGTTAAAGGATCCTCGGCCTGAACCAAGGCTTGCCTATGAAGCTTAGAAAAAGGAATTGCCTGTTGTGAATTAAACATGATAAAATCAGTGGGAGGGAAGTTTAAAGCAAGTAGTTAACTACAAACACGTTGTCAAAACACAGTGCAGATCTCACTCAATATAGTAATCCTGGTGGTTGCCTCACCAGTTGTGATTTTCTGACCAAGCATTATGTGGAAAAAATGGGAAGCCTCTTAGAGAAATGTGGAAATAACCTTGAAGGCATGCAGAAGCCATCAAGGGAAGAGTGACATAACTTAGTCTTAGAAAGGGGAAAGTGTGAGAAAGGAATTCAAACTAACCCCACCTTGAGTTTGTTTGGTATGAAAGAGGAGGAGGGAAACTCTGGCAGGCTTTCAAGATTCTGTTCTTTTACCATACAACAGTAAAATAGCATTCTTGTAATCCTTGCGGAGTCTATTACCTGACCTGATCTATCCCAAAGAGCTGACATCAGTCTTTAAAGTCTCACTATTCTGTCATCAGAGATGCAGTGAATCTTGCTTTTAGTCTTGGAAACACTTGGGGGGGCTTATTGTCCACAGAACAAGTTGCCAAGGCACTGTTATGACATCAACAGCAAGTGAATATTCAAATAGCATACCTGCACAATGCCACAGTACAACTAGCACAGCAACTGGGGCAAAGCTCGTCTCAGCCAGGAGCAGCTCAGTGGACCAACTAGTATTACTTTTTTCTCATGGAAGCTTACCAGAGAAATCTGGGGGAATACAACTTCAATTCCTGGCTTTCATGACCCAGTGTGAATTATTTATGGCAAGCTGACCAGTGGAATTTCCGACAGATCACTCCAAGGTGGTGTGATTCTTGGTCTCCTGAAAGAACTGGCTGCCAAATGGGCTGGGCTCCTCGTTAAAGGCAATGTTCCATTACTGGATAATTACCAGAACTTCATTCAAAGATTTAGAGCTGTTTTTGATGACAAACACTAGAACAAGAGGAAATCAGGAGATTCAGAAGCTGAAGCAAGAAAATGGCAGAGGCCATGAGTATATATAGTATCAGATTTCCAATTATATGCCAGAAATGTGGAATGGAATGATCTTGTTCAGACTGACCAGTTTCAGGAAGGAGTTGCAGACAACTGAGAGATCTGTTAATTTATGGACAATTGGAGGAGTTGAGGCACAGAGAAAATTATAAGGGGGAAAGATTTTACAGTCTCTCTTCATCCCTATCCCCTCTCTCTGTGGCCTCTTTGGACTCCAGCTTCAGACTACCTGTACAAATAGGAGCAATGAAGACATTCCTGACCTCAACAGAAAAGCAAAGAAGGAGAGACCTTGGTTTTATGTTTCTACTGTGGAGCCCAGGCCACTTAGCCCAGACTTGTACTGCTAAAGTACAGACCTCTGAGGCAGTTGCAAAGTGCTACACCTGTGGAACTGCAGCCATTCAGCAAGCAAGTGCTCCAATAGCTCCACAGCTATTCTTCAGGAAATGTCTCAGGCTTCCCTCCCAAGAGCTTGCCTGGCAGGCCCTCAGACAAGTAAGGAATGCTTAGACAGCTGACAACAGGAAAGCACATTTTATTATCCCTGTTCAATACCCTCTGGCTTAGAAATACAACTCTCTGCTCTTTCAGACTCAGGTACAACAGCCAATTTCATAGATGAGACCACAGTGCAGCAATTTAAATTGTCCACACAGTTATTAGAGAAACCTATGCTTGTGGAAACGATTGATGGGCAAGCACTTTGAGCCGATCCTATTTTGCAATGTACAATACCTTTGGAACTGAAAAGAAATGATCATACAGAATTATTGCCACTCTATATCACAGCCTCCTTACATATGGGCACTGAATGGTTGCAAACTCATAATCCAGACATCCACTGGGAGCAAGGGATGACTTTCAACTCAGAAATGTCAACAGCACCATTTGCAGGCTTCCCATTCTTATCCTCCTCCTTCTCTGGCACAGCTCTCTGAATTCCCTTCTTTGCCAGAAAAATATGCAGATTTTGTTGATGTTTTGGGGGAAGCAGAAGCAATTGCCTTGCTCCTCATCAGGTGTGTAACTGTACTATCAACTTGAAGAAAGGAGCCGAGATTCCAGCTAAAACATGATACCCATGTCTACACAACAGCCATGGTGAAACAATTTCTGGACAGGAATCTGAAGGAAGGATTTATTTATCCTTTGAAATCCCCAACATCTCCATCCATCCATCCATCCATCTTTTTTTTTTTAAATAAGAGGGATAATTCTTTCAGGATTGTGTATGACTTTAGGCTCCCGGCCATTAGGGATCACTACCCGCTGCCTCTTATTTCGGACCTACTGGACTGACTTCAAAAGCCATACATCTTTATTCAACTGGATTTGAGAGGCATGTACAATTTGATCAGAATGAAAGACAACCATGAACCCTCATGCCATGTCAGATCAGGTAGGACCAATTTTTCTCCTATAACTTTTTTTTAGATATTCCTAGCTCACAGGACAAACTGCAAGATGTACTATAATGTAAATCTAAATATGATCTTCAATGCCCATCCCTCCCTACCACAATCCTGAAGCCAAGCAACTTTATCTCTTCCCCAAGTACGCTGTCCAGAAAGGTTGGGTGGGGGCAGGGAGGCAGACAGTGGGTGTCTTTCAGACTTGCAAGGTTTTGTTAATGTAACCTTACAATAAAATTAGAACTAGTACTTCTGGGTGTGCTTCTTGTCTGGACTACCTCGCAAGGCTAATATCAATCTTGCAAGTCTGAAAGTACATCTCTCCCCCCCCCCCCTTGCCTTTACAGTCCAAGAAACTAGGGATGGTCTGCAATGTTTGCCACACCTACTTTCCTTCTGCGGCCTCAGCTGCTGCATGTCTGACCATTGTCTAGTCTGCAGCTCTTCCACCTGTCTCCCAAGGTCATTCCCACATGCCGTTACACTGTGCCTGGGGATCTGAGGAAGGGGCAGTGTGACCTAGCTCTGCCACTTATGGACTGACTTTTAACCTGGCTGGTTAAAACAGCCAACGAAATGATTGGGTTGGGTCCAGGAAGTAGTCAAATCTGCCTTGAAGTCCCAGAAGGGACTGGTCCACCCATTCTTCAGAAGTCAAGCCAAGACCCAACAGTATTGTCATATCCAACATCCCTTTCTTGGACCATACTGTTGAGAAAGTGGCAGGGATGCAATTACAGAAGGACTTGGAAGATATGGATTATGTGCACCAGTGGTAATATAGTTTCAGGCCTGGGCATGGGACAGAAACTACACTGATCGCTTTCATGGATGTAAGATGGTGTTTAGTTATAGGGTGCCTCAAGGCTTGGTCCTTTCCTTCATCTGGTTTAATTTGTAGATGAAGCTGCTGGAAGAGGTCACCTGTCAGTTCAGGGTCAAGCATCTGGTATTGTACATCTTTACCTTGGTCCATGGAATATTTAGTTCTGAGCCAGTGCCTAGAGGCTGTCAGGATTTTTATGGGGAAAAACAGGCTCAGATTCAACACTGGCTGTTAATTCATAAACCTACTGATTCCAGGACTGTATCTATTTTGATTCCCATGGGGTTGTTCTCTCCCAGAGAGAGCAGACTTGCAATCTTGAAGTCCCCTTGGACTCATTTCTCCAGAAGCCTTTTTCCAGCTTTGGCTGTGTTATAGAGATTTTATATTAGTATATCTCTTAATATTTTACATTTTGTTACACATTACATTCTTTTTACTGTAGCTTTAGGAGGAAAAGCCTCTTCTCGTTTTCCTTTGTTTTACTCATGGCCATCTTGGGTTTAGAAAAGGACAAGCCTTTTTTCTTTCTTTCTTCTTTCTTCTTTTTCCTCTACTTCTGAATTTCCTTTCCTGCTTTCCCATTATTATTCCAATGAATCTGCAAGTTTAGTTCTGGCTCTTCCCCCCTAACTGAAAAGTTGAAGTCTCTCAGAGATGCAACTCAACTAAAATTGATCTTTACTTGACCACAAGCATACATTGTTTGAAATTCTTTCTGTTTATACTTCTCAAGGCTTTTAAGTGCTTACAACTCAATAAACACTGTGAATCATTGTGCCTAGCCCTGTTCTTAATTGCTGTTAATGGCTCAACCTCCTGAATGCTAAAGCCCATCAAGGTGTTCCCTCTGCCAATGTTCTATAATTTTCTTTGCCTGCATTGTCCTATTGACTTTAAGCTTAATTATGTACAAGAAATATATTTAAACTTGTAACAAAATGCTCTAAGTAATGAGGCTGTAGCAAGGTAAAGAGAGAGATGCCAGTGCTATGCTTCTCCCAATTCTGGAATTTAAAAATAAAGTATCATTGTCTTTTACCTCGCCTGCATGTGTTACTAATTTGTCTGTAAACTGACTAGAGCCTGCTTGGATTGAGATGGTAGAGAAATTGCATAAATAAATACTAATCCTTGAAGTAACATCACAAAAATGAAAGCTGAGGTCTGTGTTTCTTGTTTGTGGTTGAATTTATTAACAATCAATAATTCACTTTTTAAGATGACTTACAGCATGCAGATTGTGCAACCATATAGATTAGCTATAGTAATGTTGTTGGAGAA
The DNA here is from genome assembly GCF_059951505.1 of Python bivittatus. Taxonomy (NCBI): domain Eukaryota; kingdom Metazoa; phylum Chordata; class Lepidosauria; order Squamata; family Pythonidae; genus Python; species Python bivittatus. The sequence goes on along the minus strand of NW_028277125.1, from coordinate 48,210,075 downwards.
CTAATGATGCCTGTCTGGGTGATCAAATTCTATAACAACAAAAGAGCAGAGCTGTTGATCCAAGAAGAATGACCACTATCCAAGGGTCATATAAGAAACTAATCTATTTTGTTCTTACAGATTTATACAGAGCTGGGCTAGCCTGCAAAAATAAGATAGCAGTATCCAAAATAAGCAAGGAAGGGAAGGAATATTACACAGAAATGCTGGATTCTTTCAGTTACTGAAACAGAAGTTTAAATCCAGAGCAACTAATCTCTAAGTGACCCAGAGAAGACGCAAAAAAGTATTATTATTATTATTAATACTGGATGTGGCATTTTTATCCACCTGTGGAGTCCTTCCCAAGGATCTGGGATAGGCAGATGTTGAAGGTTTGATGGTGTTAAAGACATTGTCGCAGGATATAAGCTGTTCCAAGTAAAGTTGCCTTTTGCAACTGTTTGATGGTCATTTTGTCAATGCTGACGATGTTCAAGTGTTGCTCCAGATGTTTTGAGATTGCACCCAAGGCACCTATAACTATTAGTACTATCTTTGCTTTCTATATTATCTATTATTATTAATAATCATATTTTTATCCTGCTTTTTTTAATTTGTTCAACTCAAATAAGTATATAAATGCTCCTACTATCTTGATCAGGTGACTGATGAACTGCAGAAGCAGATCCACAATAGTCTTCAGTCATCCAGATCCTACATTGATTTATGTGAAAGTAATCCCCACTGCTTCCAATAGAAATGGTTTCCAAATAAAAGTGTTGAGGACTGTAGGCATTCTTATTTTCAAATATTCTCCTTCCTACTGAGTCTACCTGAACCAATTAAGTTACATTCTTCAGTCTACTAATTTCTGAAATTGTCCCAGAGATTTTTGCTGCTTACTTCAGAATTTTTAAAATATCAAGATAAATCAATAAAGTCTTATGCTTTCCCACATCCTTTAAAAAGTGCTTTATATATCAGTCCTACAAGTACATTGTAGTATACCATTTCCCATGTATACTTCATAATCATTCAAAAGGAAATATGCAGGTGCCTATGGATACAGGGGTAGCATAAATGTCCTTTTCTTCATATTTCCATTTATCTCTCTTATTTTATAGCTCCCCTTGTGCTCCCATTATGCTTCCTTTCTGCTTCAATATTTATGTCCTTTTTGTTTATGAAATTCAGAGAAGAGCTTTCATGCGTATGAGACAACAATGTGCTTATGCTACCTAATCCTGTACTACCATGTGAAAACTTACTCTTCCAAAATGACCTCTATGACTCAGATTCTGCAAAATGCCATCTATGTAGCAGTCTTGGAATAAGAACAAGAGGGTCAGGGTGAGGCAGAGACACTGCTATAGAGGAGGCACATGCACAGAATCAATCGCAGTGGCAGAGATTAATGAGAGAAGTAACTCTATGTAGTGCCGAAAATGCTGAGAGAGTGCCTACAGATGGAATATTTGCAAACTCTTGCAACTCCAGATAGTATTCTCTCTGGCAATCACCCTGTATTAGATGTGCTCAAGCAGAGCATGCATAGCCATTTTTCTAGGATGCTTCAGATTAGATTCCTGCCCGAGTAGAGAGCTGACCTCAATGGCCTAAACAGCCCCTCCAGCTCTCTGATAGTATTCTGTCATAGAGTATGATATTCTATGATATATTCCCAGGTAGGAATATAACATAATTCTACCACAGGATCCACTGGGAAAAAATTTAGCTGCTGAGCTTCTACTACACTCTGCAGAAACATGAATGCTAGCATCAAATGAAGTCTGCTAGCATTAATCTTTCTCCAATAAAAAAACCTGCAAAGAAGAGTATCTGAAAAGAAAATATGCTACCGAGAACAGGTACTTGCATACAAAAAGTACTCATTATTTCTTTAAAAAACACATCCATTGGGGAAAAATGTATATTAAAAACCTGCATTCAGGAAACCCAAAATGGCAGTCTCATCTCATTTCTCATTTGTTCTGTCCCTTTCTCATCCTTTGTCATTTTATTACATGAATGAGGTAATGAAACCACAGAAGCAAATATTGTATAATGTTGCTAGATAAATATATTCTATTGCCCTTTTATCATCTTCAGAATTTTTTGAGTGTGTATTGCACAGCTCCAACATCTCAGCTTTCATAAACTCATCTCCCATTTTTACTCCCATTTTTACATTTCTGGCAGTTGTAACTAAAAAATAAGGGTAAGTAAAGGGCTCTTGATAGGTGGTAAACCTGAAGTTCTCCTGGATAAGGCTGTTTGTGTCACACAGGAACAGTATTTCCCTCACTGAGGTGCCAAAGTCATATGATTTGACTTACTGAAGCAAAGAGGCAATTGGAGCACTTACTCTGCATTGCTCCAACTTCTTCCTCTGGTGCTTCCAGCTGCTGGACATGCCAAAAGAGCCAGGCAGAGCAAAGCAGAGTGAAGGAAGGTGAAAGCTTCAGAACACTTTAAAACAGAGGAAGTGAGGGGCTGTCTTGCTTCACAGAACTGCTTTGAAGGAATGCTTCACTCAAAGCATTGTCAAAGCAAAGCATCCCTACAAAGTTTTGCACAGCCATATTAAGGAACAATTATAACTTGTATGAAAAACAGAAATGACACACATGTTCCCATCACTTTCTTCAAAGGGCATGAGGATGAAACATTAGACAGATAAACAGGCATCTTCCTCTATTTTAAAGTTCCAGTTTCTAACAGAATCTGAAGAGGAGTCTAAAGAGACAGGAGGCTCAAGAGTTGAATTAAATCAAGCATTGCATGAACATTTTATAACACTAACAAATAGCCAGCTCAAAAGTTGGGAGACAGGCCTGAAAGTATTTAAGATTGACCCGGACTCTAAAAGCCAAGAGTAGCTTCTATCTAATGTATACATGATGCGACAAAATAAAGTGTACTGATAATATTCCATCTTTTCACCTGGATGAAAGATGGCTGTGTAGACAGTGGAGTTTGCTTTACCTATGGTTGCCTCATTCTGCTCAGCGTTTTATTCTGGATTGTTGTTAACGTTGTGGCAAGAAGCTTTAGTGGATTCTCTGCCTTCTCTAGGCGATAAGTAATATATTTGAGCAATGATCAAATCTTTCACAATTCCTTCTACAGGCACTACATTGTAACTCCTGTTCTTTGTATATACAGTATGAAATCTAATTATACACAAGGGTAGAAGCTGCAAATGTATTCTAGGTTTTTGTTTTTGTTGGGGTTTTTTGCATAAGAAATGTAGGTACATCCCCATTTCTCCAATATATCATGCTTATCTAAGAGATGGTAGAGCAATTGAAAGAGTTAATCTCCTGAAAAACAGATCTATGATATAGCATATATAGATTTTTCAAGCATTTTATTCAGAGATGCTTCCTTCTTTGGGAAAAAAAGGGGGTACACAAAATAGACAGTGGGCAAAACTGGTTTAAAGGAATATTAAACACATCAAACAAACAAAAAAACCACATATTTTCTTACTTGTTTGAAGAGAAGAAAGCACACATGTTCCCTACAATGTTTTGGAAGAGAGAAATACTTTACATTCAGTTTAGAGTGAAACTGATGATTTTCTACATTGAAAGGGGAAAATACTGTGTTCTAAGGTAAGGTTTAGATCTACAGGCATAAACTGCCAAACAGGATAAAATGCAAACCATAAATACAAGATGATAACTAGAAACCATGTTTAAAGGATTAAAGGACTGAAGAAATAACTTGTTTATCCCCACTGAAGAAAAGGTCAAAAACAACCCCTCAGGCCCAGCTGCAGGTATTATTTTCATATGCATCAAGTTGCCTAAACTCTAAGTTTGGATGCTTTCAACCTTTTGTAGGAAAGAAGATGAGCAATGAATATTTCATGCAGCACCATCATTCACTTGTGAATACCTTGGAAACTATTAAAGTGCAAGCATAATAATATTGTCATCAGAGACAGGATGAAGATGAAAAGCCAGAAAATCATGGCTATATCTTCCTTTCCAGAAATAAAAAAAGCTGGTCTTTTAAAAAATATATTTGAAAAGGGATTTTCAAACAAGAATACAACTTCAGAAGTAAAGAAGGGCTAAAAGATTACTTGCTCATTTGCTCGGGGAGGAAGTGCTATAGCCATAGTCTGTTTCTCCAATTTTTAGTACTGTGTTATTTAAAAACCAAGTTTAACTAATCCAGAGATTTTAATAGCTTACTGTTGCAATTTAGATTTCTGTCCAGAGTGAACAGGCATTCTTCCTTCTGTCTGGATTTTCCACGCTGCCTGGGACAAGGTTTAAAACAAGCCCAAATTCTTCTTAATTGGAGAGTGCGTCCCACAAAACTGAAAAGAAATCCAGCATGTGTGTGGATGTGGTGACCAAGCTGCTGTGCTAAGAAGACTGCCTAGAACATGGGGAAAGCCTCTGAATCATAGACACAGGCAAGAAAACTCAGTGGCAGTCCCAAGATAATACAATGAAGCTGAAAGCCTTGGAGCAGCTGCCCAGCAGGAAAGACATGCTGAAGCAGAGCCAAAAGGCAGGAGGAAGAGCTCAACCAGCATCTGCAAAGAAGCATCCAAAACAAACCAACTTCATGGAACTGCCCGGATGGAGTTCTACAAACCAATTTCAGGAAGAAAGATAAGCTGTGCAGACTGGGGGGATAAATTGCTCCTATACTGCAAGTCGTTAGAGAAGTTATGAAAAGATTTTCAAATGCAATTGGGTTGTGTCTGGTTACAAAAGCTGAAGACATGGGGAAATGAGAAAAACCCATAAACCTAGGAAATAGTAGAAATAGGAAAGAAATTGTAGTGATAGGACCATATAAAACCAGAACATAGAACTACTGAGGTAGATATTTATAGATGAAATAAGATAGAAGTAGTTTTAGGAAACATAGATACATGTGAAGTAGCAAGAGAGCCCTACATTAAGATAGGCAATAAGACAAAAGGAAAGAGACACATAGAGTTAGCATTAAAATTAAAAGTAAAAAATAGGAACTACAAATATTTTTATTTCTGTATAATAAAACAACCCCCTAGTGGGGAAAAACAAACCCAGATATTTGTGTCTGTGGTCTGTACAAGCTCAAGAAAACCTTAACAACCTAGTTCATAAATGCACAAGGGACACTTGACAGTGATGCAGGGTGACAGAAAGCATAAGTCTCATACTTTCTGACTGACATTCTCTGTTGCATCAGAAAATGAAGCATTAAAAACAACAGCAGCAACAAAATTCAATCCGTAGAGATGTGACAGAGAAGTAGGGAGATACAAAGGGCTTTCTTAGCAGACAAGTGATGAGTTCTGCTTTGTTTCAGAATTATATTAAATAATATGAAGTTTGTATGAATTTTAGCAGCACAAGTCAACTATTTACATATCTAAAGATGCAGACAATCCTTTTTCTTCTGACCTCCTGTAAATCCTCATCCATGCCTGTTGCCATGTTCAGATTTTAGAAGGGTGCCTTGAGTACCATCACAGAATGGCTATGGGGAGCATGCAAATTACAAAATCTTGGAATGGTCCCTGCTTTGTCTGTGTATAAACATTTAACACTGACCTGGGTCCCCACAACTGCAGCATAAGAGACTCAAGGCTTTTACACAGCAATTATGAGCCATGAGACATGATTGGCTCGGTTTACATCACACACTAAACCAAAATCAATCAAACCACTTAGTGTGATGTGAACATAAGAATTGTGTCAAGATTTTGGAATATCCTATCATCGGTAGTAGGAACAAAGTAATCCAATTCACATGGTCCAGGACTGGAATCCTGCAACCAATGTAACACACTGGGGAGAGACCAATGGGGCAGGTACAAGAAAAAGCTTTTTTTTTTTTTCTGTTTCTTACTGTGGATATGAAAGATGGCAAGCAGGCCTCTGACTCAAAAGCCCATCCCACACAGTCTACTTCTTGCCACATCTGTTTTGAGGCTTTCTGACATCAGAATGAACTTGCTGCAACAATGGAGTGGGGAGGGAAGCTAATGTCAGAGTGGCTGCTTTGGAAAATTCTAGAATTTCTCTAAAAGACACCAGTAATAGCTTCATGGGAAGTTTAGGAAGGGAAGATAATTTTCTTACTCCTATCATCCCTGTGCTTTGAATGAATGGAACAAATAGTAGCAATCTGTTAACGTAAGTAAAAATTGGGAATTCCTGGGCTATAAATCATGCTAGGAAATAGGGGTTTTTTTTATGATCATGGCATGATGAACAAGCCATCATGGCCCAATTTCCACATAAACTTTCATTAGCATAAAAATATTCAAATAGAACAAATGGAAATTAATGCAATCATAGATACAAACTTAATTTTTGCAAAAAAACATTTGCAAAAAGACAGCTATTTAAGAAAGATATATCTTTTTTTAAAAAAGAATATTTTTTGTATCTTTTCCCCCTCAGAGTTTGAGTTAACCTACTGGGGAAGAAATCATATAGCAGCAGATGTGGGAATCTTAATATTAGAATAGTAGAAAGAAATAACCTCTTTGCACTTTTTTTAAAAATTCCAACACAAAAATTCATAGCTCCTAATGCCAGCATCTTGGTGAAAAATTCACATTTATTCAAAATGGGCAGACATATAAAATCTAAGTTTTGCTTTTTATTTTTCTACACAGCAATGTTAAATTAATCTGGGAGAGCAATTGGCTCAAATCTTATCAGCAAGATTGTCAGAACTTTACAAAAAAATGTTTGGGGGGGAGTAATGTAATTGTTCTCTAACAATGTTTTTCAACTGCCCCCTTTACCTGGATTATGATCCCAGAGATGAAGATAAACAAAATCTCAGTTTATAGCCAATTATCCCAGGGATTTCATGTTCACAACATCTGTCATTTAAATTGTAATGAATAAACTTTATTGATGGTAATAAACACGATGTCATATCTTGTCCATCAAGTTACTGTTGTTATTTTGACACTGAAAAATAAAATAGATTCATTACTTTGTGAATACCTGGTGCAATATGAAAACCTCCTAGTGCTCAATTCATTTATTGTTTGGCATGCTGAAAAAAGTAAAAGGCACTTGCAAAGTCTCTATCCTGAATCTCCGTCTAGTGGCATATATATTTAGATAGGACTTTAATTTTTGTTTTAACTATACTTCCTGTTGCTGCTCTCCATGAAATCAAAGATAAGTACTTAAGCAGAGAGCATATTAATCCATGTTTTTCTATTATCTAAAGAATCATTTGATGGGGACAATCAACAACTAGATGGGAGTAAATGGCATTGTGCAATACTGAATTTTTTCAATTAATGAATCAATAGTTATTAATTGAATTTTAATAAAATGATGATCAAAGTCTTATCTGTGTAGAGTTCTGCCATTATGAAGGACAATGTTCTGAAGAGATGCAGAAATCTCCCTAAACTATATGTATAGCTGAGTATTAAAAGAGAAGAGAAATGTTTCTGAATAGATAGAACTTTGTAGCATGCCTGCTAAAACTGCTGGATTATTATACTCAGTTCAGATAATATTACAATGAAAAGCTGCACTTGATTTATTTCCCTCAAATTTTGACTTTGTGAAATAAAAAAAAAAATGGAATGATCCATAACTCAATTTCTGTTAAACCCAGGACAACGTCATGTTTATACCTCCCCACACTATATAAAATTGATTTATGCTAATGCAATATTATTGTTGGGTCAGTGATATCATAACTTAGCAAAAAACAAGGTAGAGCTTAGGGTCATAATGGACAAGAAGTAACGTACAGCTGGAATCCTATATGATATCAACAAAAGAGATGTCATAAGAAAAAATGCTCCCTTTGAGATACCTAAAATTATTGTTATCAATCCTCCTCTAGCTATGTCCTTACATAACCATGACATAATCATTCCATTGCAATGTTAGTTTTCCTTCTGGTGCCTTTTGCCTTCATCTTATCCCAGCCCATAAGCTAGACAGCCTTAAATGGGCATTAAATGTACTGGTAATACAGCAGTATTTTGCCTATTTATCCCAGCACCATCCAAGAACAGCTTCAATGTGAGTAAAATATTACATTCTTTGTCATTTATTATCATGAAAGGAAGTCATGTTAATGGCCATGCAAAGGGGAAAGCAAACGTCATGCTGGTTTTGTTTTCTACTGACTCAAGAATGGGTGAAAAATTCAGTAGTGGATTAAGACCATTGGGCACATTTAGTTATACATGCATACATACATATATACATACTGTATATGGTGGCTGGCTGGCTAGAACTACTGTGAGTTATGGTTCAGAAATAACTGAGGACCACAGATAGTCTTCCTAATATACTTAATTATGCTATGTGTCTTCAAAAACTGAGAAACTACTAACTAAAATGAAATTTCATGAGATATTTTTATAGATTTCTTTCTGAGTTTTTTAATTTGCTATGTGGCATAACAAAAAAAGAATTAGTTAAGGATCTCATGCAATATAGTTTCTACTACAGATTTCTACTATGAGTTTAAGATTTTGATACAAGCTCACGGCATTTTATAATAAAACAAAGGAGGTTCTCTAAAACAGAATGTGTTCCTGATGATTGACCAAAATGATTGCCAGATGAAAACACAAGATGTTTCCAGGTGCTGAATCTAATTAAGACCAGCTTGTCAATACAATAGCAGACAGGCTCAGGTACAAGAAGCTAATTACTGTGGAGAGTTTAATGAACTTTCGAAGACCAAAGCCTTTCTTCTCATTAATTAGGAAGTGGGTTGGATGCTTGCTCACATTATTCAGTTAGGAAAACCACCAATAAAGCTATTTGGGGACGCGGTGGCACAGGGCTTAATGACACTGGAGTTTGCCAGTCAGAAATGGTCGGCAGTCCAACAGTTCGGGCCTGGCTCCGCATGACGTGGTGAGCTCCCATCCCTTTTCCTAGCTTCTGCTCACCCAGCAGTTCGAAAGCTATTCCATCTGTGAGTAGATAAATGGGAACTCCTGTTTAGATGGGAGGAACTGGCAGTGCTGCGCGGGGGAGCAAAATACCAGTGCTGGCTGAACTCCGAATGCAACCGGCACGAGCAACAATCGATGCGAGCAGCGAGAAAGATCTTCGGAGGAGGAAAAAGCCCGGGTGACCACCTAGCAACCACTGCTGGTCACATAGTGTAATATATATAGCACTGTAGGATTTGTAATTGTAAGATTTGTCACTGTTAGGACTATATATACTTTGTGAGCCGCCCAGAATTCCCCATTGGGGGGAGATGGGTGGAGAATAAATCGAATGTATAAAATAAATATTTGGGGGTGGGGAGATTTTAATTATGGTTAGTGAATAGACTCTTATAAATGAATGGATACCACTTACATTAAGGTAAATTTAGGGCAAATGAGAAAAAAAGATTGCCAGAAACTCAGAGCCATTACTAGTCTATACTTTAAAAAATATAGATGCTGGAATTCAAGTCTATAGGCAGCTCACCTCTTCATATACTGGAGCTTTGTATTAGAAATATGACATTCTACTAAGTAAGAACTACCTTCTACTGTACATATAGTTATGGGAATAATCAGATGGCATACATTGTACACTCCTGGCTAGCTAAGTTAGATCTAGGCAGCATGTGGATGGGTGCATAAGGCCCACTGCTAGCATTCAAGGGGCAGAATTCCACTTAGTGCCTCCCCCTACCACATTTTTTTTTTTTAATTCAAAATATTGCATCCTCCTCTTTCCTGGCCAGCTTCTTTCTATACACCATGCCATGTGGCTTTTGATTTTTTTTTTTTTAACTTGCAACCCTAATCCCCATGCAGTGCCCTGGGGTTCATTTAGGAACCCTATGTACGTTGCCTTAACTTCCATGATGCATGCAGCTAAAAGTTAAAATCTCTCTAAAATTGAGGTTAGTGTGCGGGGGGGTGGGGTTGTTTTTTGTATTTTTGGGTGGGCAACAATATGGAAGTGGCTTGCAACTTTTTTCTGGTTGTTTCTTCAACTTCCCAGTCTAGTCCACAGCTTTTATAGTGGTGTGAGAAGGCAGGGAGAAGTGAGGGCCTCAAACGAACCATGTTTGCTAGGGGAGAGCGCTGTGCACCATGGGGCAGCCTTGGGGGGACGGCAGGAGGGAGGATGGGCAGAAGGCACACTCGCATCAGAGTGGAGAAGGACGGCAGGAGGGAGGAAAGACTGCAGGCAAGAGGCACGTTCGCACCAGAGTGAAGAGAAACGGCAGGGGGCGGCTGTCGGGTCAAGTGGGGATTGGAATGTGTATTGCGCTGATTGGATTCGGAAAGTGGAATGTCTGCGGTTTTGCGGTTAATTAGCGGCGCTCCGGGGCGGTAAAAAAGGTGAGATTGTGAGCCAAGCCCTCGTAGGAGGGGGAGGACAGATAGGGGGTATAAAAACCTGTCAGACCTTGCTTCGGGGTTCCTCCATTGCTGCGGGAGGGACCCACCTTTGCAAACGTGCCCAATAAAAACTTCTGTCTACTGGATAACCGAACCCGTGTCTGTCGTTTTCTGACAAAATTGGCGAGCCAGCCAGGAGTCCTCGACGTGGACCGGACTGTGGGGAACCGGTGAGTAATCGGCCGTAACACCCCGTTGAGGTGTCTCCCGTTTTCCCCGGAGTCGGGTCCAGGACGGGACTCCAATCGCCAGTCAGACAGAAGTAAAGAGGAAGTCGGCCGACGAGGGGACCTCTGGGAGGTCTGGTGAGTACAGCCTACCCATAATCTCGGGGAGATTAGCGTGGTTACGAGGCGTTGGACGCCGCAAGGGGACAGAAGAGTCCGGGACCTTCTGTAAGGTGGGAAACGTAGTCAGGAAGGATGGGTAAGGCGCAGAGTAAGAGTGTAAGGCCAGGGGCCAATGGGAAAAACGCAGTAGGGGGAATCCCCACGGATTCTCCATTAGGACAATTGTTGCAACAATGGGAGACACCCTGGTTGTGTCCATTCACCAGGGGTCTGGAAAAACCGACCATGATAACTTTGTGCACTAAAGAATGGCCAAAATATCCACTAGTGGACCCCGAATTCCCCTACCATTGGGATACTCTTGGAATCCCCAGTAATTACTGGGTGACCCAACTAAAAAACTACATTGTGGAGCATAAAATGTTAACACAGGAACCCTATGTGGAAGTCTGGTTCCATGTTCATTGGGAGGGGCCTCGACCCAAGTTAGCCAAAATTTTTGTCCAAAAAGAACAGGAGGATGAGGAGGAGGACCTCTGGCTGACTAGACCTCAATGGGGACCGCCACCTCCTCCTCCTCCTCCTCTTCCTACCGCTCCCCCTCCGGCGCCCCCACCCTATCCCGGGCTGCGGAAAGAGCTGGACCAGCTGAACCAAGACATTCAGAACTTGCCCTTTATTCTAAGGTCGGCCAGTGCCTTCCCCGTCCGGGAAGTCCCGAACGGAACGAACGCACAGGGGGTGACCATCACCAGTTACGTAACGGTTCCCAGTTGAGGGAATTAAAAAAAAAAAAAAAGACCCTCCCTCGTATGCAAGAGAACGCCCATACCGCCGCCGAACAATTGGAACTTTTTCTCGGCCCGGTGGAATACTCCTGGGGGAACTGAATTACATTTTAGCCCACCTCTATACGCCAGAAGAGAGGGGCCAGATTCGGCGAGCTGCGCTCGGGGCTTGGGAGCGAAGGAATGCAAATGTCCCAAATGCCCCGGCCGCAGATACTAAATTCCCTCTGGCAGACCCAAATTGGGATCCCAATAATGCTGAACATCGGGAGAACATGAGAGGAGTTTCCCCCTGTACGACTAGGGGGGTCATGGTTCCCCAACCGGGACCCACGGGGAACCCTTGGTAAACATCATGGTGGGTCCCACTGGCGAGGAACAGCAGTTCCTCGTGGACACCGGAGCCTCTCGAACATCGCTGTGCCAACCGATCCCAGGGATTGCGAAATCCCGGGGCACGTCGGTATCGGTGATGGGGGTGGGAGGCTCTCCGGTCAAGGCAGACGTACTGGAGGGAGTGAGACTGGAGTGGAATGGGAAGGATAACTGCAGATGTGTTACTGATCCCACAGGCGAGAGTGAACTTGCTGGGAAGGGATCTAATGGGTAGTCTAGTAGTGGAGCTGTGGAATGTGGAACAGGCAGAAAGGATGTGTTTGTTGCGAGAGGCGGACGTGGAGGTTGTGAACCCTGAGGTATAGGCAGGGGAGGGGGGGGCGGGTCGGTTTCGCATCGCCCCAATTAGCATCCCCTTGAAACCAGGGGTGACGGGTTTGCGGCAAGCCCAATACCCGCTGTCCCGGGATGGGAGGCGTGGGCTGAAGCAACAACTGAGATGGACGGTGCTGCCCCAGGGGTACACCGAGAGCCCCTCTTGTTTGGACAGGCATTGGAAGAGAAACTCCAGGGGTTCCGGGCCCCTGGGGGTTCTCGGGTGCTGCAGTATGTGGATGATTTGTTGGTGTCTGGAGAGAAGGAAGTAAAGGTGAGAGAAGACTCAGTGGCTTTATTGAACTGGTTGGCTGAAGAAGGATTGAAGGTGTCAAAAGGGAAGGTCCAATTTGTGGAAAGGGAGGTCAAGTATTTAGGACATGTACTCCGGAAGGGCGAGAAGTTGATTGATCCTTCTCGGATACAGGGGATAATGCAGTTGAAGCCCCCTCATACTAAAACGGAGGTGCGGCGGTTTCTGGGTCTAGTAGGATATTGCAGGCTATGGATAGATGAGTACATGAGCAAGGCTCAGTTTCTGTATGAGAAGTTGAAAGGATCATCTGACAGGGTAGAATGGACAGACAGGGACACAGAGAAGTGGGGGGAATTACGAAGGAGCCTGGTGACGGCCCCGGCTCTGGCTCTACCGAACTTGGCCCTCCCCTTTCACCTATATGTTACAGCCCATGGGGGAACTGCCATTGGAGTACTGACTCAGAGACGGGCTGGGAAATATCAACCAGTGGCCTTCCTGAGCAAAGCCCTAGAACCAGTGGTGAGGGGATGGCCGACTTGTGTGCAGGCAGTGGCTGCCGCTGCTGTGCTAGTAACAGAAGGGAAAAAACTCACTTTTGGGAGCCCCGTGATTGTCCATTCACCCCATCAGATCTTAAGTGTGCTTAGTCAGCAGGCGGCTGCTTGGATGACAGAAGGGAGGATGTTGAAATATGAGACAGTTCTCCGGATAAGTCCTGATGTGGTGGTAGGAACAGACAGGAATTTGAACCCAGCGGAGTTTCTTGCGGGGGAGCGGAAAGAATGGGAGCCGGCGGAGCACGAGTGCTCCACCCTGTTGCAGCTGCAAACGAAGACCCGGGAGGACCTGCAGGAGGTCCCGCTGGAGGAGGGTGAGGTCTGGTTTGTGGATGGGTCTAGCCGAGTAGAGCAGGGACAAAGGAAGTCAGGGTATGCGATAGTGACGGCGGAGGGAGAGACAATAGAGAAGGGGGCACTACCAGGGGATTGGTCGGCTCAGCTGTGTGAAGTGCACGCTTTGAAACGGGCACTAGAGTTGGGAAAGGGAGTGTCCCTCACCGTCTACACAGACTCGCGATATGCCTGGGGAGTAGTGCACACTTTCGGGAAAATTTGGCTGGAACGGGGTTTACTCACAGCTGCTGGAAAGGGAAGGTTGCAGGGAGGAAGCAGGTCATTGGGTTACAATTGAGGGGACCCCAGTAGTGAGCCGTGCTGACATGAGGGGGATGGTGGAGAAACTGCACGAAGGGTCTCACTGGGGGGTGCAGGCTTTGATAGACACTGTAAAGCCGTGGTACTGGAGCCTGGGGGTTCGATGGGAACTCCACACCCCTTGGCATCCTGACTCCAGTGGGAAAGTGGGAAGGGCCAACGGGGTGTTGAAGCAACATCTCACCAAACTGGGATTGGAAACAGGGCTACCTTGGACAAAGACACTTCCGGTTGCCCTGCTTCGAATGCGGACAGCCCCTCGCAAGGATGTGGGGGTCTCCCCATTCGAGCTGATGATGGGAAGACCTTTCCTGGCTCCAATGGGAGAGCCTATCCCCGAGCTAAAGGATGCCTTCCTGAGAAAGTATCTCTTGGTACTGTCACAATCTCTCTTGTCTCTAAGAAAACAGGGACTCCTCACTCAACGGCCCCCTTGCTGAAAGACCAACACCCCCACAAGCCAGAGGATTGGGTCCTGATAAAGACGTGGAAGGATGAGAAGCTGAAGCCGTCTTGGGAGGGACCATACCAAGTTCTCCTGACAACTGAATCAGCGGTTCGGACCTGACAGGGGGGTTGGACCCACTACCATCGGGTTAAGCGAGCTCCCGACCCCCGACCATGGACTGCCCAACCGGGAGACGGACTCAAAGTAAAACTTAAAAGGAACTGAACTAAGGCAGGGGAGGAGATGACCAACATAAAGGCGTAGAATTGGCACAGACAGCTTTGATCACTGGGGATGATCCCCGTGGGGGGGATGTTCTATCATTTTGGGTCTTCTCCCATACCAAGACCCTGGACTAATCAAAGGCAAATGGCTCTAAATCTCTTGGGGATAACCAATGCAACTCAATGTGTATATTTCAACAATACCCAGAACCGTACCCCCCATTGCCCTCAAAAGGTCCTGCTTTCACTTGTGGAGGGGTCTATAATATCCCTTACGCCTCAACCCCTCTATACCTACCTAAAGGTTTCTTTTTGTTATGTGGACATGAAGCTTACACCTATGTTCCAGCCTATAGTTCAGGGGCCCTTGTGCCATAGGGCGCCTGACCTCTCTATATGCCCTGCCTCCAATACAAGCACACCCATCAAAAGAAAAAAGAAAAAGGGAGCTGCCATCTGATTGTGAGAGTGATGTGACACTCTTGTCTGAAACAGAAGCCATGGCTCTGGCCCTCTCCTTAGTAGGGGTTCCTGCACTAAGTGGAAGGGCTTACCTGGACCTAAGGAAGGTGGCCTGCCTCCTGGCTAAAAGTGTCAACCTTACATCCTCTCTCATTGCAGCCCTCACTGAAGAAGTCACTGAGATCAGGAGGGCGGTCATTCAAAATCGGATAGCTATAGACTATCTCCTATTAAGGGCAGGACAAGGCTGTGAATCTTTTCAAGGTCTTTGTTGCTTTAACCTAACCAACAATAAGAATTATGTTGAAGCAAAACTAGCCAAGTTGAAGACCTTAGCCTCTCGCATATCCGAGGATCCAGAGGGATGGAATTGGTCGTGGCTCACTAGTTGGTTACCTAACTTTGCTTGGTTAAAACAACTTTTTGTACTAGCCATTGGTTTCATTGCCTTACTGGTCCTAGTATGTTGCTTAATGCAATGTCTCCCTGCTTGTGGGAATTACCTGTCCCAGTGTGTGAAGCCCCGGGTCCGGGACGAGGGAGCAATCCTGTTAGCCAGGTTTGAGGCCCAACAGAGGCGTGAAAAGAAAAAGGGGGATTGTGAGAAGGCAGGGAGAAGTGAGGGCCTCAAACGAACCATGTTTGCTAGGGGAGAGCGCTGTGCACCATGGGGCAGCCTTGGGGGGACGGCAGGAGGGAGGATGGGCAGAAGGCACACTCGCATCAGAGTGGAGAAGGACGGCAGGAGGGAGGAAAGACTGCAGGCAAGAGGCACGTTCGCACCAGAGTGAAGAGAAACGGCAGGGGGCGGCTGTCGGGTCAAGTGGGGATTGGAATGTGTATTGCGCTGATTGGATTCGGAAAGTGGAATGTCTGCGGTTTTGCGGTTAATTAGCGGCGCTCCGGGGCGGTAAAAAAGGTGAGATTGTGAGCCAAGCCCTCGTAGGAGGGGGAGGACAGATAGGGGGTATAAAAACCTGTCAGACCTTGCTTCGGGGTTCCTCCATTGCTGCGGGAGGGACCCACCTTTGCAAACGTGCCCAATAAAAACTTCTGTCTACTGGATAACCGAACCCGTGTCTGTCGTTTTCTGACAGTGGTCATCCATATGAATACTAACCGGGTACAAATGTGTTTAACTTTTCAAGATCAGCCATCAGGCTCTTCCAGCTGCTGAGAAAGCCTCTCTCAAAGCTTTAAGAGGCATAGGGTATCTATGATGAACCTGCTCTTACTCATTGAATCTCACTGGCTCTTCATAGATCCCTGAAGACACCCAAAGAAACTCTGTACTAACCCTATCATGCTTTGCTCATCAGGAACTGGAATGGAAGATAGTTCAGATTCTCCTAGGACATAATGCTTACAGAAGAACGGAGGGGCAGCAGATACAGAGTTCGCAAAAGTGGGCGAGTGTTAAAATTACCTGGGATGACATATTAATATTAGAGAGAATTCTGGGAAGAAGGAGGTTAATCATGGGGATAATGGCAGGTAGCTATTAAAGTGGTACAAAAGCTAGAACAGGTTCAGGACAGTGCTAGTGGCTGTTGAACATGGCCTTGTGATTTTTAATCTAAAGAAAAGAGTGGATAGTGATCCTAAAATGTATTGGGCAGCTTTTTCTACTGTTAAAGTACAAAAGAGGGTTGAGATTAATATTATACCCAAACGTTGTGTGGTTTGATTTTCTCTGACACTGAGCCTTTCAACATTTTCACCAAGTAAATTGCTAAGTGGGGGTAAAGTCAAAGTGTTCAAGAGGGAGACCTGGAGAGACATTGAGGAATCTAATATACCAATATAAAGGTCATAGAGGCTATGCCAAAAGATAGAAAGAAGAAACTTTATCTGTCAGGTGATAATCAGCGGATCCAGGCCAGCTGCTAATGTATCTCCCTGGGAAAGTTTGCCACTATGTACTTTAAGCCCTTTTCTTAAATCTAGATGGGCTAGTTCTAAAATTCAGCAACACAGAGGGATACAGATATGCCAGATACACCCATGCGTTAAACTCATATCATAACTTGCTAAGATAAGTTTACTTAGAGTTGTTCTGAGGTTGCAAGCTAGAGAGCAGGAAAAAATGGTCGCTTGGTACATTTGCATCAGGCTGTGCCAGACTATCAGGCTGCTTGCAAAAGAATGCAAAACAATTAGTCAAGCCAGGAAGTGAAATTGCTTGACTATTCTGATAAACCAAGCCTGAAATTACTTCTTACTGTCTTTTAAGGGAATAAAAAAGGGGGAAAACTGGAAAGCAATATGGCCTTTCAATCAGGTCCCTCAAATCTGTGCATGCATTCCTGTCATAGTACCCTTAAATAAAATGAGTTATCAAAGAAAATGTCGGAAGGAAGGAAGGAAGGAAGGAAGGAAGGAAGGAAGGAAGGAAGGAAGGAAGGAAGGAAGGAAGGAAGGAAGGAAGGAAGGAAGGAAGGAAGGAAGGAAGACAGATTTTAAATAAAGCTATGAATAAAGGTATGTTCAGGCACACTATTTTGCACTATAGATTTCAATATGGATATAATAAATGGATAAAAGATAAAATCTCCTTCCAGTTGAGCTTGACTCCTGAAGATTTCATGGATTCATCCATGTAGTTTTCTTGGCAGCAAAACAGAGGGGATTTGCCATTGCCTTCTTCCAGGATACGGTTCCCTGCATGCACGCACACACACGGCATTCTTTGGAGAAATCCTGTCTAAGCACTAAGTGAACCTGACTGTGCTTAGCTTCTAAGCCCAGACAAGATCAGCTGGGGGCTGCTACTTGTTAATAAAACACTAGCTTTTTACTATTGAAAAGCAGGTGCCAATAACTCTGCAACCCTAAAAATCTGTCATTTTAACTGTTAGAAGCATTTTAACTGTTAGGGACAAGAAGAACCTGTCCCTTGAATATTTTAATAAATCCACCTCTGTTTGGTCAATTATGTCTAATTAATTTTTTAATTATTTTTAGAATTTGAAAAAGCATTGCACAAATAGTTTCTACATTAAACGGTCCAATAATAATCCCTTTAAATTCTCTATTCATCCCTGTAGGGTATTCTAGTTAAGATATTGGCAAGATAAAACATCTTTTATGCAGGTTATCAAGAAAGGCTAGGCTAAATATTCAGAATAGTTTATTGTAGGTCCAAGCAGCTTCCTTAGCACAAAGGATTGCATCATGAACCAGGGCTGCAGTTAATGGATTTGTATTTTTTTCTAGATAATGAGCACAATTTGAATTCAGTTTGCATTCACATGGTAGATGATGCCAAGCACAGCTGCTGGATCTATTCCATTTCTTATGTAGATGGCATTTTGTACAAATCTTCTGGTTTGAATCTAAAAATGGTATCTTATCTGTTGAAGTACTTTAGAGATAACCATCATTTAGCTGAAATCAATACTTATGCTATCATGGTAAATGTATTTGTTTGAAAATATTTGTGCTACTCAAATAGCAAAACCGATTTCAGGAAACAGATATTGACAGACAGGAGGGAGGGAGGAAGGAAAAGGGAGAAAGGAAAAGGGAAAAGGGAGGGAGGAAGGAAGGAAGGAAGGAAGGAAGGAAGGAAGGAAGGAAGGAAGGAAGGAAGGAAGGAAGGAAGGAAGGGAGGGAGGAAGGAAGGAAAGGAGGAAGGAAAGGAGGAAGTCGATAGGATATGTGCCAGTTACTTTTGCCATTTTTTTCTCTATAATCCCAAAGGAGAGATTAAGATAGAACCCAAATATTGAGTGCTCTGATTTTCTTGGAAAATGAGTCTTTCAACATTTTCACCAAGTTGCCAAGTAGTTCCTTGTTATTCTTTCACCATCTTTTCTACTGATAATAACTTTAAAAAACAATTTGTTCTGTTCAGCAAACCCAGTACCATATAACAAATTAATTGCACTTACGCTGCTATCAGCAAGTATTCACTTCCTTTCATGTTTTCTGAAATGTTGCTTCTCTATGTCACTGAATGATATTAGAGTTCATGTGGATCCTACTGATGTATAAAAGGAGTCTTAATGAATAAGTAACATCAATGTTTGCTCCATGTTTCATTTATTTCATAAACCAACTTACTGAATATATGATGTGCCAGTTTGAAAAAATAATCTTGTTCTCCCAGTTGAATCAATATAATTAAAAGGATAACTAGAGTTGGTTGTATGAGTACTTTATTCAACAATCAGGTCTAATACGTATATAAATCTCATAAAAACTTTGCCTCCCCTGACCACAATGAAGTTCTCACCACACAGATTCTAGAAGCAAGTGTCATGCCCTGCTTGATCTCTATAACACAGTTATTGATGTCTGTCACTCTGGAAAAGTTTATGGGTCCATTTCTAAAGCTCTGGAGCTCCATAAGTGGAGGCCAGGAGACATGGAAAAGATTTGGGACAATAGTGAATCTTCCAAAGAGGGGCCTTCCTATCAAAACTTTTCCAAGAGTACATTATAAAATAATGCAGGAAGTCACAAAGAACACTAGAACAACACAAAGGGTTCTGCAGGCTTCCCTTGCTTTGGCTAAAGCCATGATTCTATCATTAAAAAAACACTGGAAATAAATGGGATAGATGATAAATCAACAAGGCAGATACCACTGCTCACAAAGAATAATGATGTTCATGGCAAGTTTGCCAAAGTATGCCAGAATGTTTCTCCAGACTTATGGGGAAAGTGCTACAGATAGGTAAGTCAGAAATGCAACTTCCTGGGTTACATGGATGCCATTATATCTGGAAGAAATCAAACACTCCATTCCACAACAAGAACTTCATACCATCTGTCAGGCACTGAGGTAATAGTATTATGGTTTGGGCACTACCTCAGGATCTGGACAACTTGCAATCATTGAAGGAAGCATGAATTCTTCTTTAATCAGAGAATTCTAATGAGAATATCAGGGCACCTAACTGTCAGCTGTAGTACAAATAGGTCATGCCCAAGGCAGTGATTGCAAACATACAAGCAAGTCAATAAAATA
This sequence comes from Python bivittatus, assembly GCF_059951505.1. Taxonomy (NCBI): domain Eukaryota; kingdom Metazoa; phylum Chordata; class Lepidosauria; order Squamata; family Pythonidae; genus Python; species Python bivittatus. Next base: position 48,190,347 of record NW_028277125.1, on the reverse strand, counting down.
ATGGATGAAGAACAAATTCAGTGTTCTGGAATGGCTATGTCAAAGTCCATACCAAAACATATCAGCATTGATGAGACCATTCACTATCTTTCCAGGAAAGCTCTCAGTCTCAACAAGATTTGTAGAAAATAGGAAGATGATGTGATTGCATGAAACACAGTACTTGTTTCATTGTTATATCTATCTCGTGTGGGTCTGAGTTTAATTTAAATTTATTATCAACTCAACTATATGCTGTTTTCAATTTACAAATAAATTGTGTTTGTCTTGAAAGTACATTATTTTAAAGACTGGGCAAATGGGGGTTGGATATGTTTACTTACTAAAAATTATACAGTGAGTCTGTAGGAGGGAAAAGGAATTAGATGCAATCCAGTTTCAAATCTAAAACTATTGCCATTGCCAAATTGTTTCATATTCTCTTCACAGGGTACAAATACATCAAGAGAATTTATTATCAAAAGAACTCCGCTCACAATTTACCTTTGCCTCAGTGCTAGAATTTTAAATACTTGTAGCATTTAAAACTGTGGGCTTTTTCCATTTTCTTGCTGGCTCAGAGCCCACCAAGATTATGACACTGAATTTCAGCAGCAAATCATTAAATTATAACACCAAATTTTTACTTTTTTTTTTTTTAAAAAGCAACTAAGCAGCAAAGCAGGTATATACTGCTCTGGTAGCCTTTGGGGGTTAAAAACAAGTTAAAAACATTGGAGCCCCCAGCCACAAATTGACTTAAAATTTCAGTTTCAAGGCCACTCAACTCCACAGCAACTCTGAGCAGCTTATAATTAAAAGAGAATTTAAAAGGAGACAACATATACAACCAACCAGAAAACCAACCCCACAATACAAAAAGACCAAAAGATACCTCAAACCAAAGGGGCTTGACCACCATCATAACCCAAGGCCTGGAAGAACAACCAGATTTTTAACAATTTGCAAATAATCAGTAAAGTGGGAACACTATGTATTTATTGGGGGATATGAAAGAACACTTCCTGGGTCCAGCAAGGTGACACTGGTTAATCAACAGGACTCAGAGCTTGCCCACTCTAGCTTACTTCACTGGATGGACAGAAACATATGGAGACAAGCAATCCCCCCAGACTCTATGCAAGTTTTGTTCTTAGTTTAATCCTTCATTAATATCTAGAACTGTCTATAATTTCCCACAAGAAAACTTTTGAAAACATGCTCTTTCCACTCAACTTGGTGCAATATTTAGGTGTGTGTCCCTTCTTATATCCCAGTGTGGGCAATAAAAGCTGTTTAATATCAAAAACAACACTCAAGAAATACAAATGCAGAAAACAAACTTTGGAAAATATGATAAAAAATATTACTATTACTTTTATTCCCACAGATGTATTATAAAAAGCAAAGCAAAATTAAAAACAATAAATAAGTTATTGATAAAGCTCATACACATCTTAACAATTAGATTGTATGCATTCAGCTTTGTCGGCTGGTTTACTTATTGCCTGGCTCACTACAAAATAATCAGGTCTACGGAAAAGCAAGCTGCTTTTCAGCCAGCCTTGTGCAGAAGTACTTTAGCCATGATTTGTTGCCCTGGCTCAGACTGACCATAGACTGCCTTTCATTGTGCAAGGTCTTTTACTGTTTTAGTTAGCCCAGAGACTGTTCTGGACTTTACTGGTCATTCACCGCAGGATGCTAGGTTATATATTCATAGAGTCAATTCTAAACAACATAAAGATATGACATTTAGGTAAAGAAAAACTGAAGCCGGAAGCAAATTTTCTAAAGTCACTGTGACTGAACCAAGCAACTGATAATGAGAGTTCATTTTTGCAACTGATATGTCATGTGACATAGAGCAAGATCCTGCTGATGTTTTGTTTCAATATTCCATTATGGAGATAGATTATTATTACCTGAGTTCTAGCACAACCTAGGTATGTCTAAGAAGCACTCAATCTGGTTTAGTTCAAATGCACCAAGTAACCCCAAAACACATACAGGTAGTCCTCGCTTAGCAACTGTCTTGTTTAGTGACCATTTGCAGTTACAAATGAAAAAGCAACTTTATGACCAATCCTTGCATTTACAACCTTCTCAGGTCTACAAAGTAAAGGAAAGCTGAAGTAAGTTCATAAGCTCAATTGTGACTTCTCTTAGCAACAGCTTCACTTAACAACTGAGTTCCTGGTCCCAATTGTGGTCACTAAAGGAGAACTACTTAGATCAGTCTACATGACTCTGTTCCATATCATTATCACAATGTATTCAGAAGTTAGTCCATTCTATCAAAGTTTTGCATCAATCAGTGAAACAAAAACTAAACAAAATACAGTGGTACCTCTACTTACGAACTTAATCCGTTCCGTGACTCTGATCGCAAGTCGAGTTGGTCACAAGTCGAAGTAAATTTTCCCATAAGGTTCAATCTAATTACCGTTAATTTGTTCCGGCGTCCGCGGACCACGCGGCAGGGGTGGAAAAACGGCCACTGACCACGCGGCAGGGCGGAAAATGGCCGCGGACCACGTGGAATGGGTGGAAAATGGCCACGGACCACGTGGAACGGGCAGAAAAATGGCTGCAGACCACGTGGAATGGGTGGGAAAATGGCTGCGGACCACGTGGAACGGGCGGAAAATGGCTCGTAAGTTGAGGCAAATTCATAAGTAGAGGTAAATTTTTGGGGCCGGAGCTGATCGTATCTC